>NC_079491.1:22448660-22751690 GCF_020520425.1 Spinacia oleracea | reverse complement strand
TTCACAATTTAATCCAACGGCCAGAGAACGCCCGGGAAAGCATCACAACTAACGACTAGTCTTCCCACAACACAAGTGTGCCGTTTGAGGTTCAAACTTATTTTCTTCCTTTATTTTTAAGCCCAACGTTAATCTATAAACCGTCAACGGTCGTTAAGTTATAGGGTTTCTCAGCAGCCAAATATAACTCACGAATCTCCTTCTAACGGCACCAAACGGCTACGTCGGTGATCTTATATATTCCTTTTTATTTCTTTTATTTTGGTTCTTTCGTTCTCTCTCCCTTCAACGGGCAAACCGCTCTCTTTCTCTGTCTAGAATCTGCTGTTGTAGTTTTCAACGGCAACCTAAGATTGTTTATTTTTCCCGTTTGATTCCCGCCAGTTTTTTCAGGTTAGTTTTTTTTTATTATTATTAATTTGATTTCAATTATACGGCTTTCTTTGCAAATTTGATGGATTTCTTCCCTTTTTCATTAATATTTTGTTTGATTGAATTTAAATACGTTGCAAAATCGAAGTTTTTCGCGTTCCTTTGAAGAATTCAAGGTTTTTTCTGGTTGATTTTAGCTGGGTTTTGGCTTTGATCTGGTAATTGAAGCTAAGATCCGTGTTTTATTTGTGTTGATTACGCACAGTTAAAAATTGAGATTAGAGGAATTTGATTTTAGGGTTTATGATTTTGATTTGTTAATTTTTGTATCCTGTTTTCTGGTTTTATGTGTCTTTAAATAATGAGTTCAATTTTGTGGTTAATTAAATTAGGTTGGTGATTGCAATTAGGATGTCTGGTTTTGCAATTTGTACTACAGAGTAGTAGAAATCAAGATGGCAGAAGGTGATTTGAAAGCGGAGGAGTGTTGTTTGGAGAACAAACAATCAGCTGCTGCTTCGAGTTCATCAGTTTCTGAAGAGGAGGGTAGTGCTAGTGTTAGTCTCAAGTCTTCGGGTGTTAGTAGCCCAGTTGCCACTTCGCCTTCTCATAGGTATCGGAAGCTCAACTTGCTCTTTCGTGTTTCAATGTTAAGTCCTATTAATTGTTGTAATGCCATTTGGTTGATGTTAATTATCTCATGTCGGTATGATACTACGGTCCCCTGGATGAATTCAGTTTACTGTTTTATTTTTTGGATATCCATATTACATACTGTTATATCTGAGGATATCAGAGAAGTTGTGATGTTGTTCGGCAATCTATTGAGTTAGTAATTACTATGTATCTTAAAACTTCTTAATTGCCCAGAAAGGGGGAAAATGGCGATTTACATGGAATGGTTAATTTTTTTGCAATGTTAAGGTGTATGCTTTTATGTTGTAGTAGGATGGGTGATGGTGCTCCTTGACTAGGCATATTATTGTTGCTTCTCAATCTGTGTACCCAAAAGCATGTGTCCATCAGCTGATTAGTATCATGATGAGCCGTTCTAAAGCAACGTACTCCATATAATCTTGCAAGAGTCACCATACCATGGCATATGAATGAGCACAATCTACATCTTATATCGATACTTTGTTATGTGGCCTTAATGTACGAAAACGTTTTTTGTAGGAGGACTACAGGACCGATTAGGCGAGCGAAGGGTGGATGGACTTTAGACGAGGTTAGTGCTAAAGATAATATTTCTGCCAAGACATGGAACTGTGTTTTTTTTTAAGTCAAGTTTTAGCTGCTATGAATGAATACATGCAGGTATACACACAGATGCCACTCTGGCAATGATGCAACTCACATGTACCAGTTTTGCTCATGATTTCCCACACTGTCGTTGTTGCTTGTATTTGCACTCTTTTCTGTTGTACTGCTAGCTTTAAGGGCTGAATATGTATGGATTTATAAAATATGACACTTTGGCATGCAATTCATACCAGTTTTTCTCATGGTTTCCTTATTACTGTCTTGTATTTGCAATTCATTTTTCTGGCTAATAAAGGACTAGTGCTATTTGCAGGATGAAACATTAAGAAACGCAGTTTCCACTTTCAAAGGAAAGAGCTGGAAAAAAATAGGTTTGTTACCTTCATTTATTATACAATGTGATAATTTACACCATTTTGACATTGAGCTTGTATAAATTGAGGTTCTCTGAGTGCAAAATTAGTTTTGGGTTTGAATTATAGCTAACTTTGTAAATGTTTGGTTGAATTTTTGCAAACTTGATGCTTATGGAGCCCATATTAGTGTGAGAAATCTTGTCTTGCACATTTCTCGTCATATGGAATGAGGAAAAAGAGAAACTCTGGGAGAGAAAATCTATTGTCAGTCTCATGTCGAAACCCCCTAAGCACCACCCCCATCCTAACCTCTATATTTTCTACCCCACCCTAACCAGGAAACATACCTGTCAATAGTTTATTGAACTACAATACAGTGGAAAGTTTCCAGCTTTTAAGTTTGCACTGATGACTGTAAAATGCAACATAAAATCCGAGAGTCAACACAGTTACCATTATTATGATTTGAATTTTATTTTATTTTTTATGCTAAGGCTCTCTTTTGCAAGGCATGAGTATTGCAGTGCATGAATTTTAGATTACACTGAAGACTGGCATTTAGTACAAAAAAGGGAGAACAGGAAGGGGGCAGGTGATACATATATAGGAAGATATAGGCCTTGTTTGGTTAGGAGCTGTTAGCTGTTAGCTGATAGCTGGTTTGACTAGCTGTTAGCGGCTAGCTGTTTGCATTAGCTGTTTTGACTAGCTGGTTGCATTAGCTGTTTGGGTAAAAGTGTTTGGTAAATTAGCTGATAGATGTTAGCTGATAGATGTTAGCTGTTAGCGGCTAGCTGTTTGCATTAGCTGTTTTGACTAGCTGGTTGCATTAGCTGTTTGGGTAAAAGTGTTTGGTAAATTAGCTGATAGACGTTAGCTGTTTAATATGTAAAATGACCATTAAGGACATTGACATACTTTGTTTCTTATTAATATTAGACAAATAGTTTATTGTGTTAATTTTTTTTCTCCTTTATATTTTTCTAATAAACATTAACTAAATAAAATAATTTAAAATAAAATAAAATTCTTAACTTAAATTGTTTATTAATATATATTTTTCAAATAGAGAAATATTACTAATGATATTTTAAGTAGGATAATTTGGTAATATTAATCCAACCTTTGGCCGGTTTTCTTTTATTAATCCCACCTACGACATATTTTTTAATAATCCCACCTTTACTACCAAACGACTTTTATTAGGCTTAAGTGACCAGTAATCGGTGAAAAAGTCATCGAGATGGTGATGAATTGATGATGATGACTGAATATAACGAGAGAGAGTACTGCCACGTAGGGACATATTACCGCCTACAATAGGTTTATGACGTATTGGGCCCAATAAAAGTCGTTGGGTAGTAAAGGTGGAATTATTAAAAAATATGTCGTAGGTGGGCTTAATAAAAGAAAATTGGCCAAAGGTTGGATTAATATTACCAAATTTTCCTTTTAAGTATGATTGCAATATACTTCAATTGCTTCAAAGTACTAATATAAAATTTATTACAACAAGAAAAACTAATATAGTAAATAGGGTGAAATGAAAAAGAAAGTTTGAGTAATGTTTTTAAGAGAAAAATATGTAGGGTACCAAGATTGATAGTGGTTGTAATTATGGGCAATAGTAGGACAAAATAATCATTTTCATCCACTTTTTCAAACCTCTAATTGTAAAAAGCTCCTATATTAATAGCTTTTCCAAAATTAGCTTTTTCACCCCAAAACTCTCTTCCAATCCTCTCCTAACCAAACACTTCCCATTAGCTTTTTCTAAAGGTCGAACCTCCAATTCACCCCAAAAAGCTCTTTTTCCCTCAAACCTCTCCTAACCAAACACCCCCATAGGTTTGAGTCAGCACCTATTGAATAAAAAATGGGTCTTGAGCCCTGGAGGGAATCCATAAATGAAATGTATAAGCTTGGTTACTTCAGTCAAACCCTATTCCTCAAAGTCATAGAACCTCCTCTTTCCACTAATAATGTACCCCTTTCTTTTAGCACATAGTTTTAGGTGATATGTTTTAGTGTAGTTATCAATTGTTATTTTAATAAAAATATATGATAGGAGATAGTTGGGTGTTAATTTAATTGAATGAGAGAGAGTGTGGCACCCTAACTTTTAGTAGTGGGAAGATATAAGTATTAAAAAAAATAGTTCTCCAAGAACTTTGGTAAACTTTGGCTTTTATGTTACTGACCTTACATTTTGGTGGTCCCATGAGAATCAGTTTTGCATTGTATCAGTTTTGGATTAGTGCAAATGTGTTATTGTTCAGGCTTTGTATCATAATTATCTATGTGATGTCTAGTAATTAATAAAAGCGTGTTTGTATTGACCAATTGGGTTATCAATTACCAAGAGGTTATTGGTTCATTACCATGTAACACATGGTGCGTATTATAATCTTTTTTTTGCAACTACTCCGTATATAGAAGGGTATGAAAAGAACTAAAACTTTACTTACTTCCAAGAGTTTTAAATCTGTTTTGAAGTGCTGCAAATCTATCTGTCGATTTTAAATTTTGGTATAGCTGTCAGGATAAGAGTGTAAGACGTTGATTCCTACAGTAGTAATATTTCTTATCATGTCTCATTTCTAGGAATGAAAATAAATAAAAAATTTACTACTTGTCAAACTTTTCCTCGTTTTGTTAAAATGGTTTTCATTGCCTTGTTTAGGCATAAAAAAGTATGAAAAGAACCTACTTAGATACTTTTTTCAATTGTCAATTTAAATTGCATATGAGGGCTTGTCCAACTCTTATTGTTTTGATGACGAATATGTATGGAATAAAGCATATCTTCTAATTTTGAGACCATTAGTCTATATATTTCATGTCTGCATTTAGTCAGATAACCGAAGCTGGTGTCGATATAATTACTTATGCACGCTACGATGTATGCAGCCGAGTTCTTCCCTGATAGATCTGAAGTACAGTGCCTACACAGATGGCAAAAAGTTCTTAATCCTGAGCTTGTTAAGGGACCATGGACTCAAGAGGTCAGACGCCAATTTCATCTCCTTGGGTAATTTTGAAGTTAGTTGGGATTCTTTTATGTATTGTTTTATCCCATTTTGGTCGCAGGAGGATGAAAAAATTGTTGAGTTAGTGGCAAGATATGGCCCTACTAAGTGGTCTGTGATAGCCAAGTCATTACCAGGGCGTATTGGGAAGCAATGTCGGGAACGGTAAGCTTACAAACAAATTATAATGTTTCATTTTCTAGATCGATGTATGGACTGATGTAAAGTTGTGGCTCTATCCATAAATCATCAACACCCCTCCTTTGACATGTACTTGTGTGACTTTTGTGATATTTGATGATCAATTGCATCGCCATCTCTGATTATCCATGTAAAATAGGTGTTTTGGGTGAGCCTAACCCCAAAAGCTGTCTTAAAGAATGGAAGGGCTCATAAATGTATATAGGACCAACATAAGCCACTGTAAAGCCTGGAATGTGAGTCTCTTGTGGCGGCATCGTAACATATCGCATTTTTCAATTTTTAAAGCCAAAGTACCATAACTATAAGAGGCTGACCTTGGCCTTGGATAGTTAAGATTTCACTCCCAAGCATCTCATAGGAGCTATAGATGTATATAAATCCCACATAACCCTGGAATTTTGATCTCTTGTGGTGGGATTGTAACATTTCACAGCCAAAAGAAACAATAAGAGGATGGCCTTGGCCTTGGGAAGTTAAGATTTGGGTCCCATTCTGATCTCATAGGGGCTGATAAGATGCTCTTCAACCCTTTAAGTGGGTTGGGTTAAAGGCGTTGGCTCTCTTTCAGATACAAATATCACTCTGCTCTACTGCTTATGGCTGTCAGTGAACTGATGTTATTATATCACAACTTAGGCTAAATAATTAGTTTTCTCGCAGGTGGCACAATCATTTGAATCCGGATATAAAGAAAGATGCTTGGACATTGGATGAAGAACTAGCTTTGATGAATGCACATCGTATGTATGGGAACAAGTGGGCTGAAATAGCCAAGTTTTTACCCGGAAGGTGAGTAAAGATGGTTGTTTTCTTAGAAGGGGATTTTCTATTTATCTTTCAGTTTTAATTGGCTTATCGGAACAGGTTACACACTTAAATTATGACAGGTGTACTACAAAAGTTATATATTTTATATTCTGCAAGGTACAAGTATCGTAGCCCACCATTGCAAAAGTTCGTAGCTTTAAAGTGTGTAGCCTAAAAATATGATGTGGCAATCCACGCTACAACACGTTGTAGTTTACCATTGGAGATGCTCTAATAATCTTGAGCTATTAGAGTCACATAATTAGTCCTAACTATACACTTGTTTAGCGATAATGGATCCGTTCTCATCACCAATGCAACCTGAGGTGAATTTTATTTACGTGGCACATAAAACAATTAAACCAAGTTGCCAATGTTGGAATAACCAAAAGTGAGATCCCACTTGAGCAAACTTTAGTTGAAGTTTTGTCAGAAGCGAGAGTGGGTCCATTGTCAAGTTTCAACCTTCTTGTTGGGGACTCGAGATAAAAAGTGGTCAATCTTCTTGTTCTGCCCTCTCTAGTTCGGCTTAACTGTATAGGCCGGGGACTCGAGAAAAAAAGTTAACCTTCTCCCCTCTCTCTAACAAGTTCTAATGGAAACCAGTATGGGTCTGCAGTGCCAATCTGTAGTTGCACATCCAAGGTGCAAATATCAATCTCTTATTGCATGTCTCATGGGCTCTGACAAAAATATCTAGGCTGGAAATAAGTCTGCCGCGCTGACGAGTTTAAGCTTGAGAAAGTTAAAGGGTTTGAGTAGTTTGGTCTAGATTTGACAGTTAGGTTTATTGGTTTGGTGCAAGTTTGAGAAGTTTATAGAGTTCAGAAGTAATAGCTTGCAGTTCCGCTCTCTGTTGTCATCATGTGATTCTAGTATGTACAAGTTCGAGGGATGAAGTGCTTAAGCTGCTAGTCCTTTGGCTCATGCATAGTTGAGACGCTATGACACTTGCATTAATACTTTTGCTCATTAATTGCTGAAGTTTTGTGGTTCGGAGTAAATCTGAGAAGTTCATGGAGTTCATATGAAATGATTTGCAGGTTCCCTCTCTGTTTCACATGATGTATGTAGGGAAAGTGTTATAATCTCAGATATCTACAAAAACTGTCAATAAAGTTTTTGTTTTATTCTGATCTATGATTCAAGCGTCAAGGATTCTATTGATAAAAAAACAAGGGTGGAACATGGGACATGCAATACTTTTATCAAATCCGTGAGATTGATAGATCAGCCCTCTTGGAGATCTATTTTAGGTTTTACTTTCCTATTCGCACTTCAATCCTCTTATAACAAGTACAAGGCTTAAGAGAGCAACCCCCTAAAATAGAGATTTGGACCCATATATTATTTGTGAAAGCCTAAGATTTGATTTATTAGCACTCACAGTGATGTGGCTCAGTCTACTTTAAGAAGATACCTGGGAGGTCCTTGACTACAATAAGTTTTACTGCGTATGGTAATGCATTGGACCACCGACTATGTGGCTCAGTCTACTTTAGACTGTTTCCCTGGATAAGTTAGACTGTTTCCCTGGATAAGTTAGACTGTTAATGAAACTTGATTAGCTTTTACCTTTTTCGTTGCACTTCAAAGTTCTTTTCCTTTAAAAAAATTTAATGTCTGAAGTCCTGAAGAAATAAAGGTTGACCCTTTGACAAAGATGTAAACTTTTTGTTGATCACTTGAATTGAGCGGCCCTCCTTTTGTGTCGCTGCCTTAATTAGACTGGGCTGTTAAATTCTGACTAGGTGTTTCTCTTGTTGACTTTATAACCTGAAATTTTACCTTGTCAAGTTTCCTCTAACACCATCTTTCTGCTGTTTGTCATAGGACTGATAATGCAATAAAAAATCACTGGAACAGTTCTTTGAAGAAGAAGCTAGATTTTTATTTGGCCACTGGTAAACTCCCACCTGTTGCAAAGAATAATCTCCAAAATAATGTACGAGATACAGAGAGACCCACTTGTAGTGAGAAATTGATGGTTGGTTCTAATAAAGAATCCGATTCATCTGCTCAGACATCTTCAGGTGGTACAGATTTTCACGTACCAGGAGGGACAAATACCAAGTTGGGTCTGTCTAGCGAACTTCAGGAAACGGGTCCAGCCAGCTGTCATGTTGATGAGTGTGCTGATTCAGATGTTGTAGAGCAATCATCGCATCTAGAACACAGTTACAGAAATTCAAATTCTTTGCCGTTGTCGTTGCCATTGTTTGATAGATGCAGGAATGCTGATAGAGTTGTTCAAAACGAAGATGCTGTTACACCTGTACAGCCTGTTTATGGGTCATTATACTATAAACCACCTCAGTACGAAACCTGTAGTCCATCAGAATCAAATTTAACCAACAGCTGTACGCAGCCTGATTGCAGTCCAGCACTGCTGACATCACGCATAGGGTTCTTCACTCCACCTAGTGTGAAGAGCAACGGTGCTTCTGTTCAGAGCCCAGAATCTATATTGAAAGTTGCAGCAATGACGTTTCCTAATACTCCTTCCATAATGAGAAAGAGAAGGGTGCAATTTCACACCCCTCAAACCCAAAAGAACGGAAAATTTGACGAAAAAGGTGGATGCTCATCTTCAATTGATCAGCTAAGTGCAATTCATCAATCGAGGCATCAGGATGAAGGCTTGGTTCCCACTCCTCCGTCTCATCCCTCTGTTGTGACTGCATTTTGCAACGGAATGTCTTTTAATGCATCTCCACCATATCGGTTAAGAACAAAACGCATGGCTATTTTAAAGTCTGTGGAGAAACAACTGGAATTCACATTGGACAAAGAGAAAGAAGGTGACACCAAATCTTTGGAATTGCCGTTCAGAGGCAACACTCCTCTCAGAGAAGGCATATCACATACAAAGATGGGGGTGACCTAGAGTTTGGTAAGTTTTCCTTTCCACTTTATGCCGAAGTCTAAAGGCTACCGAATGCCTGTATTTCGCAATATTCTACTTCATATTTGTGATGGTCTTGAAGGATTGTGTTAAATTTCAACTGCATGGCCTTTGGAAACCTAGTCTTCTGTCATTTACTTGGTATTTTTCTTACATTATAGCTGTGTGCTTAACTTGTGCAGCTTAGACTTATATTGATAATTTGATGCAACTAGGCTATTTCTTGCTAGAAATGTTAGAAAACAGAAAATAAGACGAGGGTAGGGGAGGGAATGTGGTTTTATTTCCTAAAGGAAGAGTAAAACGGGAAAACTAGAGATTGATGTATTTGGCTTTCAAGCATTATTGTCTATTTTTTTTATTTGATTGTCCACTAGAGCAAATGAAGTGCCGTAGTTGTAATCTCAGTTGGCTTGTCTTCTTCTGAGAGGTGCGGTCAACCTGCAAATGATTGTATTGTTCTTCTAGTCAACAAGGTTTTTATTATTTGTATGAAATTAGTGCCCTTATATGCGGCGTATTAACATGAAATGGTATAACCTCTCTAAAATTACTGTGTATATAGTTGTATTATTGTGTGATAATAATCCCTTGGAGTTGGAAGATTTATACATGTTTTGTCTAAGTTGTATTATTGTTTAATATCCTCACTTGTCTTTGTTATTGGTTTGATATTAGGGCCTATCATTATGGTTTACCTCACTGATTAAACTGTATGCCTCCATTTCAGGCATAGAATTTGGAGAGGCATCATACCCAATCAGGCATCTCTGAGAGAATCAGGAGAAAGGCGTTAATGATTAATTACCACGTCTCAAAGAATCAGCAGACGGCATTCATGTTAATTACCATGCCTCAAAAGATCCGGAGATGGCAGTGATGTTAATTACCACGTCCTAAAGAACAGAGCATCTCTGCTGGAATCACGTCTCAAAAGACGGAGGATTTGCACAGGAGCACGTAAATTAAAGCTAAAGCATAAACAAAATACTCCATTGATTTATCTGCTAACAACAATGGTTCAATTGTTTATACCATTAGAAGTTCGAAAGCTAAGTAAATGTCCATGATTCATTCCCAGAAGATCGATTTTTGTCTTGGTTTTTAGCTTGTTTTCTGTGGTTGTTTTGTTGAAGAAATTGATTTAAGATGAGAGAGGCACCCCCAACAACTAACTTACTTGTCTGCTATAGAATATCCTCACTAGCAAGCACTTGATAGTTGATACTGACTCATAGGTTAACAATTTAGATTGGATATATATTTCACCTGTAGTAGAAGATAGGTACTACCCAAATAAATGAAAGGAAAAGCCAGATTTCATTTTTGTATTTGAAACTTGTAACATAATGCTTTCTTAATTTTATTGGCCAATAAATCATGAACTCAAAGTTCTAATAGTCCAAACTTCTATAATCATTCGCTTTTACCAGTTTTACATGACTGGTAAAATGGTAATATAGAACTTAATTTGTAAAAGGCTTGTTGGTGGTTCTTTACTTCCCTTTGTCCATCCTAATTTGTGAAAACCCTAACTCACTAGGCAATGGCCTACGCCCGTAGGGTAGGAAATCGACCTATACACTTATTATTTTCCCTTATCGGACAATTACAAATTCGATCCAAATTTTTTCATGAAATCAAATAACTTAATCGGATATTGAAGAACAAACACAATGAAATTACAGATAAATTGGAATGAGAGACCGAAAAAGATTGAAGAGGGGAGAGAGATGAAAATATGGTAAGTATTCGAAGATTTCGAGATTCGCTAGGTAGAAGCGATAATAGGTTGGCGCAACATAGTACACCTAAGAAAAGGTAAGCGTTAGGTAAACCACAAACCTAAGACTGCCAAACAAAATCGCTTAACTGAATCAACTTATCAAACATTAAAGCTGACACGTGTCGGGTTGTGTAGGCCACGTGAAGGGCCCAGTGTGCCTCATGTCAAATGGGGTGTATCTAGAACGGGCCAAGGGAAACTCTTGTCGCTCGGGCTCGTGGATCTCTTCCATAAATGAAGCCCATGCACGACCCATCCCACGTGTTGTGTCGTGTCGTGTCGTGTCGTGCTAGCGAGCTCCCTTACTAATTTTAAGATTTTTTTGTTAATTGCTGAAAAAATAAGCGTCCCGACATATAGACCAACAGTCGTACTCATACCAAAATTCGTATACGAAGTACTCCTTATGATGTCCATACACGATCCGTGCCTCTCATAATGTGTCGGGTTAACAACGGGCTTGTGTCGTGCTGGACCTACTTCGTGTCGTGCTAGAGCATCTCACTTGTTAGGCCGACCCCTGTCCAGCTCTACCAAACATGCTCTAAGAGCATTTTCAATTGTTGTAGTTAGGGACTAGTTTGAAATTTATAAAAGTTTTACGTTAATAGTTAGACCATTAGGGCATTAGAATGAAAACAATAAATTAGGTTGGCCAAGCAAATTAGCTTAAACATTAGCTTGTTCACCTTGTTGCTAGCCATTAAAGCACAAATTGGCTAGAAAATAAAATAGCTTAAATATTATGTGGCATGACAAGCTCATTTACATGCTATCGAAGAGAGGAAGTCTTGGCATCAAGTGGCTACAAGTGGCTTGTAATTGATACCGCTAATTTGATATTGGTACTAAGACTACTATGATATTGGTATACCAATACAGTACCAATATAAATTATTTGTGTTATCGGTACGGAGATACTCTAACTAACCCTAAACTCCTGGTTTTGGAACCTCCATGTTGATATACAAAGAATCGCATGATTACAGGAACTATTTAATTAACTTCTTTAAATTTTGATAGAAAACCCCCAACTCCCCAAGGCCCCAATTCACCAAAGTTGTAGCATGCTACTTACTTCAGCAAAACTTAGGAATCGCAAGATTACAGGAACAATTTCCCTTCTCTTGTTTTCACCAAGTGCATATTCAACTTTCAATGGAAAATCGTCACTTCAAAATGGCGGATCGCACCTGTACCAAACTATTGGTTTTTGGAAGAAATGCGACGATTTCGTTTCAAATTCACGTACTTTTGGGGGTAATCGGTCTAGGGTATGTGACAAAATGCCATCTACTTTATGTATTAAGTCCCCATTCAATTTTATTGCCGTTTTTGTTGTTTTTTCCTTGCTTTATATTGGATGATTTTACTTTATGTTTTTTCTTTTTTTAGTGAATATGATTTTACTTTATGTGAAGCTTAGAATTAAAGCTGGGTAAATTTGTTTTCTGGCGGGAGATTAGTAGGTCGAATTCGACATTGAATTTTTAATGGCATGTGGTAGGATCATGCTATATGATAATTAGAGAAACAAAAGGAAGAAGAAGAAGATCGTGTTTTTGTTATGCTAGTATAGAACCTTTTATCATTAATGCTGGTATTTTTGCCGAAACTGGTAAGCAGACTAGAATACACTTGATATGCAGGGCAATAATTTTGGGTGAAACATGAAGCATTATAATCTTCGTTTGTCTGTCCTGGACCTGTAGACGTTGTAGTCAGAAAGTTTGGTATGTTGGGGTGAGATGGTTAGCACATTGGTGAGGCCTAGTCCCGTCAGCTCTGCAAAGTAAAGTAATGTCTTTATTTGGTAATTTGTATCAACAGAACCTGTGTTGTAGAATTTCTCCATGGCTAAACACTTGTAGCTGGGATATGTGCCTTAGGTTGAATAGCGTAAGCTAAAGACCGCTTATTTAGTTAGTTCAAACTGAGTTAAAGCACTCAGTTCATAGTATTTTCTATCTGTTTTGTTTAATTCGTTTACTGGTGCCATGTTAGGCAATGTTTGCATCTTTTGAACAATATGTTGATTTTGGTTGAGATTTTTATGATGATTGACCGTGTTCTTGTTACAGATTTATACTGCATCAGTTGGTAATCGGATGTGGCCGTTCTTCACTGTTCTTGGCAGTTGCAGAGCTTCGTTTAGATCAATTGCAACTCAGAGCTATCCTGATGAACTAGAGCTGACAGACAATCTCCTGAATCATATTCTTTACGCCTTTGAAAATACTGATCTCTCCAGTAAGGAAATATGTAATGACATTGAAAGGCTATGTCGGTCTGGTAATGTTTCAGCAATTGCTAACCTGCTGAAGATTTTACACAGTAGAAATATTTTCCTTGACCCTGATGCCTATAATGTCCTTTTGGCTACTACTAGCGAAAGGAGGGACGTTGAACTTTCTCTTGCAATATTTAAGGATATATTGCTTTCCTCTAAAGGCATGAGTTCAAAACCTTATTTCAATCTTGCTAAGGCTTTTGAAATCACAGATGATCATTCCCTGCTACTCAATTTTGTCAGAGAAATATCTCAGCTCACATCTCATTGTGGTGTTCTGGTTCTAAACAGAATGATATTCGCCTTTGCTGAGTGTAGGCAGATTGAGAAGGCCTTAATGATTTTTGAACATATGAAGGTTCTACAATGCAAGCCTGACTTGGTCACTTATAATACAACTGTTGGTCTGTTAGGTCAAGCGGGTTTAGTGGATGACATGCTGCGGGAGTTTGCTTCCATGAAGAAGGCTAGTATAATTCCAGATATTGTCACATATAACACCGTGTTAAACAATTTACAAAAAATGGGCAGATTAGATCTTTGTTTAGTTTATATGACGGAAATGGATGAGAGTGGAGTAATTCCTGATCTGAGAACTTATACTGCATTGATTGAGAGCTTTGGTCGATCAGGTAACATCGAGGAAGCATTGAGACTTTTTAGTGTTATGAAGGCTAAGCAAGTCCGGCCTTCAATCTACATATACAGGTCATTGATTAATTATTTAAAGAAAATGGGTAAGTTGAAGGCTGCTGCTTCCCTTCTGGATGAGATGAATTGTTCCCTCCCAAATTTAGTTGGTCCAAAGGATTTCAAAAGGAAAAATAGATGAGGAACCAAGAAGCGTAACAATATATGCAGTACTTTGGCACACTACTCTGGTCTTGTTGCTGATATTAAGGATATGCTGATGAGCTGCAAGAGCATTATGAGGAGTCAGTTGATGTTTAAAAAGGTAAGTTTAACATTTAACATACACCTGCCTTTCTGGTCTGTTCATCTTTTCTTTGATGTATTTCTTTTTCTCCAATATTTTTTATATTCCGGACAGAAAATTATTTGTTCTTCATACTTCACAAGTTCATTACTGTTGCAGCATTTATTTTGTGGGTACCCACTAAATAGAATAGCTTGGGGGTGCTTTCTCTTAATTCTAATCCTTATATATTCTTGTCTGGTCATTTTTGGATGATCAACTTTGACTCGCTCTGCATTATGTTAGAATAGTTTGTATGCATGTTGTCTTCCTGCTTTGGGCCTTTCTTCTTGTGTGACATGGTATTACATATTTATAGTTTCTGCAGTTTCTTACTCCGTATTAAAATTCTAAGTGAATTTTGTTTTGTTTTTGTGCTTGGGGTGAATCTATAGCGATTTATCCATTTGAGAAATGTTCAAGTTGTCCACATTGTTGTAAGAATCTTTTTAGTTTGCGCTGCCTTGATTTTGTGGCCTACTTAAGTTAAAAATAGAAGCTTATAAGAGATTATACTTCTAGTTCTTCTTGAAATTTAATGTTATACACTGTTTATGCATCTTCAATATTGAACTTGATAGGAAAGTAGAAAATAATTAGAAGCTTTATCAATCTATTAGGTATGACTGCTAATTGTGCTTCTTGGATATAATAAATAATATCAAGGTTAACGTTTACATCCGTGTTCCAGAGCAGCTAAGCAATGTTTTATACCTTAATCCTTATTAGATTAGATCCCGTGGACGCATGGATATTCTAAAATTATTATTTGGCTGTATTTTAAGTATCTAACTGAAATATTTCTCCCCCTAAATCTAATGCATAGTTGTTAAATTTTGAACATACTCATTTAATCATCTAATATACAATTTCTTTCCTACCACGTATTACATATTTATATGTTTAATACGGAGTATGCTAATTTGACTAAAATATTTGAGATGCTTAATATGCTAATTCAACCAAAATATTAAGTAAACGTATTCTCCATTACTGATATAACAATTTGACTAAAATATTACCTAAATTTTTGAAAAATTATTGTTACGTGGTACTCCGTATTAATTAATTGTCATATTCTATAATTCAAATATTTTTTCCACACATAAACAATTTATACAAAATGATAGAAAAAATAAAAAATAGAGTAGATTTATCTTTTATGAAAAAGATTATGGCAGGAAAACTTTGCACT
This sequence comes from Spinacia oleracea, assembly GCF_020520425.1. Lineage (NCBI taxonomy): Eukaryota > Viridiplantae > Streptophyta > Magnoliopsida > Caryophyllales > Amaranthaceae > Spinacia > Spinacia oleracea. Next base: position 22,736,507 of record NC_079491.1, on the reverse strand, counting down.
TGCCATTTCCGGTGTCTGTTTTAGTATAAAGTTATAGATTATTGTTACATGGTATTTTTTATTGTCGTATTCTATAATCCAATATTTTTTCCATACATAAACAGTTTATACAAAAGGATAGAAAATAATTTTTAAAAAATGTAGATAAATTTTTTAGGAAAAAGTTGTTGGCGGAAAAATTTTGCACTAAGAAGTGACATGTGTCAATGTGTCATTATTGTTGTTTGTTTTAGTATAAATTTATACTCCCTCTGTTTTTTTTTTTTTTTTTACTTGCATCACTTTGACTTTGTCACTATTCATATACTAAGTTTGACATGAATTTTTTTACCAATACATAATAATCAAAAGTTATTATGTACGGAGTAAAATGTTATTGGATTAATCACAATACATATTTTCATAATTCCAACTTTTATACACCCTCCGTCCCAGAATAGTCGTTACACTTTCCTGGACACACTGTTTAATGCGATAAGTAATAGTGTGGTTATCAATTATTATTTTATTAAAAATTAGATGTGATGGAAGTTAGTGGAGTATTTTAATATTAGAGGAAAGAGAATGTAGATATTTTTATATTGAAAGATAGGAAAATTGAAATTAAAATATTTGTGTGGTCGGCCAAACTAAAGTGAGAAAGGGACATTTATTAAAATATAATAAAAACTTTGCTAAAATGGGTTGGAAAAAAAAGTATAATGGGTAATTTGGGACGGATGAAAAAGGAAAGTGTAACGAGTATTTTGGGACAGAGGGAGTAATTTTTACAAATACAAAATTAGAGATTTTATTTAATAGTCAAATGATGCATTGGCAAGTGTACTGGTCCAAGTAATGCAAGTAAAAAAAACGGAGGGAGTAGATTTTTTGATCCTGTCTGATCATTTTTAATTGTCCATGTTCTCTTCTTCACTCAAACTTCTTCCTTGTATGACATGGTACTTGCAGCTTCAATTTGTGGCTACAAATTCATTTTCTGTTGTTTTTGGAGTAAAATAATGCAGTGGACCTTGATTTTTTTTAAATGATTTAGACAAGGTTGCAATCTAAATGTCAGGGATCCTGTAGAGAGGCTGTTTCCGTTAGACTTTTTTTATTAAGATAGCAATTGATCGATGTGCTACTTCAGTACTTCACACTAAAAAGGTGTAGAAGTTAAGACAGTGAAATGGTTTATTTAATTCAACTACTGAGTGCCCCTGGTGATGCCTCGGGTTATTACGTGCCGTCATCTTTTGTCTAATATAATAAAGTAAAATTGATGTTATATGTAATTGCATGAAATATGAAAAAAGAAACAATACCTTAAAAGTTTGGAAATGAACGAAAATAGCTCAAATGAATACTTCGTATAATATTTCTGAGGAATTGAGGTAAACAAGATGCCCTAAAATACTCTCTTGTTATTACCATAATATGTTGGAGGTGTAACTACTTTTGTGTAGCTCTTAAAGACATACATATAGACTTTGTTAAATGTTGGAATACTAAACAATGATGCTATACGGTGGATAAGATCTTACCTTTCATTTCATGGGTCTCCTGCTCGAGACTTTGTAATAACAATGTTTCTTTTTGAACTAAGGGGTAGATATTGAAACGGGGCCTTTGCATGACAAGAGAGTGCTATATGTCACATAGATGTTTCCTAGGAACACTTTCAATATATTAGTAAAGATACGGATCATAGTTAGAAAAAATCCATGGTAATTTGTAACTTCACAAATTCTTATTTACAAAGGTTGCACAATAAATATTGTACACCGCAGTAAAAGTTAACTCAAAATGCTTAAAAGTTAAGCTTATATATGTAAAAGTTAACTATTTTTAAGTGATTTTTTTTTTTCATTTTAATAAAACTTATTTTTTCAAAACCACTAATAATGTATAAAATTAATCATTTAACCCTTTAAAATATTTATCTATCAATTTTTTTTTACTAATATAAAAGTTAATCAAAACTAGTTTAAAGTTACAAAAGAATGAGTAAAAGTTATCTTGGTGTACAATAAATTTATTGTACACCTTGTGCGCGCAAGACCTTTTGTTGTAACTTTGTACAACCTCCGTTTCAAATTGATTTTTACACCTTCCGTTTTAGTCTGTTTCATAATGTTCTTTACGCTTTGCTTTATTCTATTTTTGGATATGAAAAATTACTATAACTTCCCACTCATTTTCTCTTACTTAATTAATTTTTTTCTTACACCCACCCATCATTTTATCCATGTTTTATATATTTACCCACTTTTTTACACATTTTTTCTATTCTGTCTTAATATATGTGCAATTGGTAATGGTAAAGATCATTTTGAAACGGAGGTAGTATATGTACTTGTTCACCCCTGTGTTACTTTTTGATTTGGCCTTATGTGCATACATGAGATAAAATGATTATTTCATGATAAAATGCTGAGTTACCATCTATCTGACTATAGAACTCCAGTCTTAGCCTTTTTTTCATTAAATGATAGACTGCTTGGATAATTAATGTTTCCTTTTCTTCTTTGGCCAGTTTTTCCTGTTTTGTCTATCATTTATTTGGTACGAAATTACAGAAGTTTGAATGGGGATAACCTTGTAAATTGAAAAAATGTTCAATGAGACTGATCTGATGATCTCCATGGGGATAACCTTTACTGTTTAGTCAAGTGAGATGGTCACTTCTGTCTTGTTTTGAAAAATATATTCACTGCCAAATGTTCTCTTCATGTACGTTAGCTAATGTTCAAAGATTTAGCAACTTATATTATCCTATACTGTTTTGTTGTAGGATGATATTATGAAAATTTGCTACAGAAATGTTGTGTTATCCTGCGAACTTCAGGTATGGTCATTCTTGCTGACAGATTGATAGTGTAAACATTTGTTGAAATTTAACTTACAGAGAATATATATATTGAGAACAGACTTGTTACATAAAGAATTTATATTTTAGATGAGTCCATGTTTGTTAAATCTGTTGTCTGATTGAATTTGCATGAAATAAGATTGTTTCTAGCTTATTTTGCCATCTCAAAAGTCAAAACCATACATGTTCTTAGGTATTGTTACCGAGCTAAAGCAATCTGGTACCCCCTTGGTGTTGATTACTCTTTCTTCAACCCCCCGAGTCAGTTCTTTCTGGCTTCATTCACAAATCACATAATCTACCCTGGAAAACCCCTTTTCCAGCAGTCCTTTGGTCCATTTGTAAAAGGTGGAATTCCTTCATTTTCAATCAAACTCAAACTTCTTTATCACCTGTTATGCGAAGCTTCTAGACTTATTTTGTTTAAATCTTAACCACTGATTTATTTAACATGTTTATTTTGGATAAAATGATGGGAATTTTATTTACGGAGTATTTATTTTCCTTTTCACTTATATTATTTATTTTTAAGTTTCTAGAAAATAAACAATTTTTTTTATTAATTTGATAATCTTTAAGTAGTAATGAACGTTCATTCCCATTCATCCCTATCAAAATAAACTTCATCTTCAACCTCTGGTCTTCATCTTCAACCTTCTTCCTCAGCCTTATACCCCCTTCATCTATTCACCCAAAAAACAATGTCACCTTCATCGTCTTCAATCTCTAATCTCCATTTTCCATTCTCCATTCTCAACATTCGGATGGTGATTATAAATGTTTGATGTTACATTCATCCCTATCAAAAAAATGAATTAAACTTTCGGGAGTTAAATATTTCGTGCCATCGGTTGTTAGAAGGATGGAGGTTCAAAAAATTCTCTTTCGTTTACAATTCGAGTGTTAAATATCCGATTGATCCTTTCGTATACAATTGTGAGAGTTAAAGTTCCATATAATTTCGATTGAATTCGTGAAAGTGGTATCATTCATAACTCATAAGTGTTCAATCTTAGGGGTCACCAACTCACCATTGATACACAGCTCTCGAATATTATTAGTTTTTTTTTTTTTTTTTTTTTTTGTAAAGAAACGGTTATTTAACTAAGCAGAAAATCAGGAACGTAACTGGTGCATTATCTTTTGATCTTTTACAAACACAACAAAAATACGAAAACGTGTATTGGATTCCGTATTAGATACGTATTCAAGTTCATTTTATTTTTCTGTCGTAAAAAAACGAGATTTATACAAAATATTTACAACCTTTTGTTTTCAAAAAACATGTTATTGGATACATTTATTGTATTTCATATTTGACCTATTAGATACATATTGAAATACATTTTTTCGTGAAATACGAGCTTTATAGAGATGTATATTTCGGCTCTGTTTGGCAAAAATAGCTGAAATTGAGCTGAAACTGATAAGGCAGCTGAAACTGATAAGGTAGTACCTGAAACTATAAGATGCTGAAAGTGATAAGGTAGATGTTTATATTGTCTGTTTGGTAGAACTATTTTTTTTAAGTACCTGAAATTTTTAGTAGTTTAATTGACACTCTATATATTTTAAAATCTATAATTATTATGATTTTTATAATGTTAGTTGATATTATACGAATGATAACTCCCTTAATGTGATGTATTTACTCCGTAAAAGAGAATATCGGAACTTTTTTTTAATCTTTATTGATTTATCGTATGTATGAAATATCAACACAAACTACATATATCGCAATTTAGAAGGTGGACCATGGTGCACATAGAGCATGGTGCACCTTAAGAACATTAGTATATAATTAAAAGAACATCTGTTTACGTAAAAAGAACATGGACATATATTATTTTATATTTTTAATAAATTGTGATTTTTTATAACAAAAAAGTAAAACATTATATTGCATGTTCTTTTGTCGTAGTGTCATGTTCTTTTGTTTATGCACATGTGTTCTTTTGGTGCACATGGTGCACCATGCTCTATGTCCACCATGGTCCATAGTCCACGGATTACTACATATATTAATGACCATGAAACAACACAACAACAAACATCGAGAACTAATAAACCGCCATTACTGAAATTATAAACCCCAAAAAAATTATGAGAAAAAAAAATACATGCTTGATAAAAAATACCCATCAAAAAAAGATCAGAATTGAAGGTAGAAGAAGGTCCCCTACTTCTGACATGTGGCTTGCCGGGAAAAGTCAGGCAAATTCAAGATCCGATTGGATCCCGAAAAATGATGGTCGAACACAACCCATGTAAAACCCTTCATCGCATCGCAGAGTAACAACTCTACTTCGCGCTTTACATCCGAATAATCTTTTCTCTCAACCATTCTGTTATCAATGGTTTTTTTGAAGAAAATAATAATTTCAGGAGCTGAAACTCAAACGTTAATCAGATTAACGTTTCAATATCAGTCACTTTATCCACCTTAAATTTTATTTCAGCTACCTGCCAAACACTCCTAATTGTTTAAGGTGACTTATCATATTAGCACCTAATCATTTAAGGTGACTGAAAGTGCTTACCAAACAGACCCTTCGTATAACCTTTTATTTTCAAAAAAAATAAAAACACTGAGTACATGTACTATAATCTGTTATAATATGGTTTTCTTATGTATTCAAAACCCCTTTTTCATTAAGCAATACGGAGTATCATATTTATCTTACCCTAACATTTTAGACATACCCAACAAAAAAATTGTAAAATAAAGTATTTGAGGTAAAAAGATTAAAATTAAAAAAAAAATTAAAGTATTTACTCTTATTTTAGGCCTTTATGGCTCAGGTTTTTTTATGAACGTAAATAAAGTACTCCGTATGTACTATGACCTTTCAAGGGGAATAATGGGTAGAAGAACTACGGAGTATATGCTAATATAGAGAAACGGACAAAATTCTATGTGTGTAGGTTATTTTTTTGCAGGTATGAACGATATATTATTTAACTTATACTTTCTTCGTCCCAAAATTATAGTCTTTTATTCCAAATCGAGCGTCCCATAATTATAGTCTTGTTTTCTTATTTGAACATAAAATAATTCTTTATTAGCCTCATTAATTTGGGACCACACAAAAAAATCAAATGCATTGAAAACCTCTTAATGTACTATATTCCCCTTCCTCATTTACTATATTCTCTTTTACATGTACTATATTCTACTTTCTTTTTATTAGGTACTATAACTCCCATATCGAAAAATTAGATAAGTGCCCAGGAAAGGTCTTTATTAATATCTCACATTGTTGATGTGCTATGTAGCATGGGTAATACATAAGGTTAGAAATCCCTCTGGCGTAAACTTAAAATAAAAGTACAATTTCTTAAATATTGACTATTTTTACATTAACTTTTATGTATAAGGATGGAAAAAATATATCGTTGAATTTGGATATGACTAAATATCATTTGGGCACCTCAAGATGTTGTACTACTTGTAAATTTTGGATCGACGTATAACTAAATAGCATTTGGGCACCTCAAGATGTCGTACTACTTGTAAAAAATTTTTACCGATGTATGACTAAATAGCATTTGGGCACCTCAAGATGTCGCATCACATGATTTTTTTTTTCTCGATGTTAGCAAATATTTAAATTGCTGGGGTTAGATGGGGTGGGTTATATTTTACAAAGTCTATTTGGACCCGGGTTGACTGGGTATACAAGGCATACCCAATGAGCTTCTTGTTAGATCACACTTAACTCTATAAATCGGAGATTGTTATTTGTCATTTATAAATATTGAATGTGACTAATTTAATCTTTACTACGGATTATAAGCTAATTAAATAGGAGTACCTAAACATGACTTGGAACCCCATACACACAGAGAAAAAGAGTTAGAAGTCGATTGAAATTAGATAAAAAGAGTTAGGATTCATATATTTAAAAAAAACGAACAATATTTCCCTAAAAAAAAGAACAATATTAGATAAATTGATTGCATTTCATGATTAATAAAATGAGTTAAGCACACAATAAAATGAGCTTGGCTTACTCTATTTTATTACCAACCCAATCTTCATTATGCCCTAAGACAATAGATATTCCCCACCGTAACTTAGAATAAACATAATAAGGTTGTTAACAATGAACTAAATTGTTTATCCCCGCCTAAAACTAGAAGTTGCCCAAGTACAATATAGCGGAAGTGAGGAACCACCCAATTAAGATTTTAAATAAAATTAAGGAATCATATAATTTTGAAAGATAATTAGGAGAAATAACACTTATGTTTTTTATATATTTTTTTTGTAGAATGTATGGGTGCCCAAAATATATGTAGGCATGTACTGATGAGAAGAGTTAATTGTCCCTAACGAAAGGTCGGGAATTACTAAAAATTATAAATAAATAACATACTCCTTGATATTTTTTATTTTTCCCACTATATAAACTTTATATTTTTCAAAGAGCGGATAACATCACGTGGTAATTTACGGAGTATATGGTTGGATACTATGAAATGAATGTGGACATAATTAGTTAGTTGGTCCATATCAGTTATAGAGTATCAAAACTATCGATAAGGTCTTAAATTGAGAGAGTTATGGCTTATGTGCAATAGGTCCCATGTTTTTTTGTACGAATTAGCCATAAGGGCAATAGGTCACATGTTTAAATCCTCGAATTGTAATCTAGGGTTATGTACTTATGGCTTATACGTACCCAAATAAAATACTAGTTATGATTTAAGCTATTTTAATTTAGGGACATGATAATATCAAATTAGGAAGAAAAAAAACAATTACAATCCTAAATTAACGCCTATGTTTACGATTCATTAATATAACCAATCATAATTAGAATAGTTTGATTCATGTGTTTTTTGGTAAGGAAGATTGTGTGAAATTATAAAACAAGTATTTTCTAAAGAGAATGAGACGCTTTGGACTATTCAATCCTTATTATAGGGTTTGCTAGGGTAACCTTTCAAGTTGTTCAAAAGATTCGTCTTAAATTTGGGCATGTTTATTGGAACTTTAGGCACCACAAAATATTGTATATAATAGAATCAATACATTTGGGCATGTTCATTGGAATTTTAGGCATCACAATCCGTTGCATAAAAAACCAATAATAACGACAACATTATTTTTACTTCTTGATATTTTGAAGTATAATATTTTGTCTACAATATCGAATGAAATTGAGTCAGATATTATTAGGATATTATAGAATCCGTACTTCGTATAAAATTGTATATAATCTTGTTTATTCGATATGGGTTAAGCATGGAATTCTTATTTGAGCAAATTCCTAGCAAATAAAAAGTGTTATTTTATATGTCCAATAAATTTCTCACCCTTGTTTTCTACCGATGTGGGAGTACATGTCACAAATTTTTTTTTAGAAAAGAATTTAACTACTATAATTTGAAGGTGTTCAAAATTTCATCCAAAAAATAAGAGCAAATTCTCTGCTATATCCAAACCAGAGACGAATCTCACCAAGGCATTTATGGAAGTATTATGTCATTTGTGTATATTTATATGATCCTTTGTTTGCACCTTATTTTACACAATCGATGTGGGACTTTGAGTAACACATAGTATCTAAAGTCAAGCTCGATGAATCCCAATGAAAGGCAAAGACCAACAAGGCCCAATAAAAGGAAAAACTCGGTGAGGTCCAATAAGAGGTCAGGCTCACTTCTATCTATATATATACACATTGATGTAGTCTGCGTTTATTTTTAGGTTATTTTTATATGTTCATTTTATTTCCATCTTATTTTACATCATCGACGTGGGACTTTGAGAAATCTTATATTATAAAAGTTCTTGCACGCTTTAGGTTTACAATAAAAAATTTATACATCAGGGTAACTTTCACCCAATATTTTATAACCTTTAACATGATCAGATTAACTTATATTATAACTTTTTTTTATGGATAAACATTTTCAAGGTTTTGTAGTTACCTTTTACTTCCTCCATTTTTTAATAATTGCACCATATTGGTTTTATCACTATTCACATATTCTTATATAGTTAATTTTTGTGATTTATATGTAAGGAAAAATATATTCATGTGGGATCTTGTTAGATTCGTCTCGAAATATACTTTCGAATGATCAAATTTTTATAATTTTTTAAAAGGTATAATGAGAGATATTAGTGATTAAAATAGTGCATTGGCAAGCGTGAAATCCCAGATGGTGCAATTAAAAAAAATGGAGGAAGTATATATTATTAGTGATTTTAAAGAGAAATTTTTTAATTAAAAAGTAAACATTATCACTAAGAAATAGATAACTTTTACATTATACCGGGGTAATTTAAAGATTTTGACGTAACTTTTAGTCTGATGTACAATATTTATTGTACACCACATTCAAATAAGAACTTATGCTTATATTATACCCATTGAGTTAAGGAGATTTACTGTCTTCACTTTATGCTTAATATATTTTATTTTATTAGTGTTTTTAGGTTTAAGTACCTAAATGTGTGACTTTGAGTCACACAACACCTCATTCTCAAATTTTGAGTTTTTAATTGACTATTCAATTTGGAATAAATCATTATAGACAACGGTTTTAAGTTTTTAATTTATGTGGATGACATGTGAGAAGAAGGAGGGAGAGAGCCCGTTATATTATATACAGTACTTGATTAAGAATGTTTTATAATAGATGGCTATAGATAGGTTGCCTTATTACAAATATAATTATCATGAGATACATTGACTAATGATAAATACTACTATCACTAATTATCGTGAACCAAGATTTTATCGATTGGGACACGAGTAATTCACTAATATACTAGAATTATTTAAAATCATACACAACATATTAAATACAATAGGGGCTATTCAATTATTTGCATTTGAATAATCATAATTATTTAAGAATGGCCTTTTATGTTTTTATATTGCATGAGGTTGCTTATTTTTACATACTAACCCATATATAGGTTATGTCATGAATATAAATTTATTTAAATGTTTTTTTCCTTCTTATGAACAAAGAAAAATACTACTCCTTCCGTTCTTAAATACTAGTACCTTTTGGACCTTTTCACCCGTTTTAACACAATATTTAAACGTAAAAATCTCCAAATACGTACGTTAAAGAAATATAAAAATTTGATATTGTTAAACTACACATTGAGACGAACAAAACTAGATCTCACATGAATATATTTTGAAATACGTATTGGAAAGAAATTCGAAAACTCTCTTCAATTGTAAATAGTGACAAAATTCCAAAAGGGACTAATAATCAAGAACGGAGGGAGTATTTAGCTAATCATAACCCATTTTATATATGTTTGATACCAAATTATAAATGGGAATTCCGATCGTGTTAGGGTATGGTGAACATGCATGTGGTTGATCATTGACTATATTTTTATCCGATCCTTTGACCAGGAATAAAATACTCGTAGCTAAATAGTTACTTGTATTTTGGTTATTAGAGAAACAATTGGGTTATATGGGATAAACTATAAAGTATTTATTTATTTATTTATGATATAGTTTCCTACAACATGTTGGATAAAGTAGTTGCATCATTATTGTTTGCTATAATCAAATAAGTCGGAGAATATGAGTTTGAGCCTTAATTATGACCATTGCTACATAGAAAATTAGCAATGCACTTATTTTATTTTGTAGTACATACCTTTTTTTTTAATCCTTTCCCCTCAAACCAACATAGTATAGATAGAAAATCATGGTTGGGGATAGAGCTGGCAAAAATTGACCCAACCCACCAACCCAACCCGAACCCAACCCAATAATAAAGGGTTGGGTCAAGATTTTCAACCCGTTTAATTAAATGGGTCAACCCAACCCAACCCGTTTAATTAAATGGGTTGGGTCAGGTTGAAATTTTCAACCCGAAAACAACCCGTCTAACCCGTTTAAGTGCAAGCAAGTATGTAATATATATATATGTATAATGTGATTTGAAAGATTTTATTTCTCATTTTCCCTTCAACATTGAATAATTATTTGACGTTTTGGTTCATGTCAAATACATATTGAAAAATTACTTTTTGCAATGAGATATGCCATAACAAAATCACCTCGCAATTCTATAGTCAAATCAATTTACAATTAAAAGTGGGAAAAAAAAATTAAACGGGTCAACTTCAGGTCAACCCGTTTATAGTTGGGTTGGGTTGGGTTGAAAATCTCAACCCGTTTAATTAAACAGGTCGGGTTGGATTGGGAAAATCTCAACCCGTTTATAAATGGGTCGACCTGATTTCGACCCAACCCAACCCATTGCCAGCTCTAGTTGGGGATGCCCAAAGTGTTAGGGTAAAATAAATACGAGGTTGTTTAAGGGATAAGAGTTACGAAATTATAAGTACATACTCCCTCCGTCCCGGAATACTTGACCTGTTTTCCTTATCGGGTCGTCCCTTAATACTTGACCTGTTTCTAAAAATGGAAATATTCTAACAATATTATATTACTTCTCACTCCACCCCTATTAACCCACCTACCCCCTACTTCATACAAAAAATAATTAAAAATTCAACCCCTACTCTCCCCCAACCCCACTTCTTAACCCACCTCCCACTAACTACATTAAAATAATACCCCACTATCAACTACTACCTATTAAATTAAATAAGTCAATTCAAGTCCCTTAAACTCTGTGCCGATCAAACCGGGTCGAGTATTCGGGACGGAGGGGGTAATAAATAAAACCATATTAGACTTTCTATTTTTCCAAATGAAAAGTATTCCACTAAATATTTGGTAGTATTCCGTATTAAATTTCCTTACTAGGACCTTCAAATCAAAATAAAAAAACCGTATTTCAAAAATAATTCCATATTTAAAAACATATGTATTTAAATTATAATTTCGTATATTAGAAACCCTTTTATACGGAGTATTAAAAATAATTCCATAATTAAAAACATTTGTATTAAAAATAAATTTGTATATTAAAAAAATGTATTTTAATTATATAATAATACAGAGTACATGTATGATGTGTGTATTATACATAGTATATTTCTAAAATAAAATTTATTTGAAGAAAAAAAAATAACAAAAAAATCTTTTTTGTTTGGTAAACAAAGGAACGTGCATTGACTATATGTGGGAGAGAATCCCGTAACGCAACGCCATAGTTATCATTAATTTGTCAAGTTAATTGAAATTACACCATTGTTATAGCTTCAAATGTTCATTAATGGCACTCTATGCTAGTATAGCTTCAAACATTCATCAATGGCACATTAATCTTGAATATACGATCCTCCATAGAGCATGAAATTTGTTGATATATTATACGAGTCTTTCAATGGAAATGTTAAAATCATAATTAAATCGATCTCAAAACATAAAAGACCCAAATTAAGTAAATAACAATGGCATACACTTAGAAGTTATAATTGAACATTGTTTTATCCTATTTGTATATTGGTGAATTTGAAGGTTGTAGAAGGATGATGCTGAAGATGAAGGTTAAAATTGGAGGTTAAAGATGAAGGTAATAATGGAGGTTGAAACTCAAGGTTGAAGAATAGCTTCAACAATGGAGGTTGGGAGTATACGTTGTCATGCCGCATGCGTGAATGATTTTTTTTAAGGGAGTTACGTGTTGTTTAAATAAATTAATGAGATTTGTAAAAAAACGTTAATTTTATTAAAAAAAAATTTAATCCTTTAAGTGATTTTTTATCATTTAAATTAAGTCTAATTAATTTAAGCGGTTCAGATTAACCAAATTAAAAATAGACGGCTAAGATTCTTTATATTTAGGGTAGTCGACCATAGTCGACGACTACGGTAGAATTATTACCTGTTATGGGAGAACTTCTAGCGAATCATTGAGGAGAGAGGATGGTCAAGGGTCATCATCAGTTTAGACTCACAACAACCTATAACCCAGACTTTTATAGGATTAGGCCATTAAGGATGCTAATTTCTTCATTGTAAATCAATGCACAGACCTATATTTGCAGATGAGTGAGATCAAGCTCGAGTTCAAGGCTCGGAATTCTAACAAAGTTGCTGATAGATTAGCAAAGATGTGCAGAATTGATGTAATAGCTAGAGTACTTGAACAAGTCCCAAAGTTTGTTTCGTATATTTTACTCCACGAACTCTATTTTGTGTAACAGAACTTTCAATATATCATTCCAAGTTTGCATCAAAAAAAAAAAAAAGTGAAGAGGAAAGCAAAATAGTAAAAGATTAGGAAGTGCGGTAAGTTAAAAGGGGGGAGAAAGAATAAAATATTAGTAAAAGTTGTCAAAAAAGGAAGGTGTTGAACTTATTCTGAAATGGCCGAAAAGGAAAGAGTTGCTCTCATTCTGAACCGGCCGGAAAAAAAAAATATTTGACTTTGAAAATCATTAAATCAAAAACTAAAATTTGACATAGATACTGAACGAACCCTTAATAGTTTTAATGTCATGTTAATGACCGGGCTTGATAATGGTTGGTGGAAGTTGTAATTGCAGGCCAAGGTTCAAGACTTAGTAAAGTTTATTTTATTTTATTTTTTGACAAGGGTATATAATATTGTGATATACTTTCTTCGTCTTTCTTAAATTATACTCCGTATACAAATTTCTTTTTAACCAGTGATTTTTATGCATAAATCAAAACATAATTTATTAAATCTTGTAAGATTTATCTCAAATCTCAATATATGTCATTTCTTAAATATCTACATTCTGTAGCTTTTACTGATAGTTAACTAAATATACTAATAGTCAAATTAGTATTATGACAAACGCGCCTAATCAAAATGGAATAACTAAATATATTAATCAAAATGGGATATACTCATTTTGGATGTCCCTCGCATAAATCAAAACACAATTTATTGAATTTTGTAAAGTTTGTCTTAAATCTCAATGTATGCCACTTTTTAAATATCAACTTTTTATAACTTTTACTAATAGTTAACTAAATATATTAGTGATCAAAATAGTATTTTGACAAACGTGTCTATTTAAAATGGATTAAACAAAAACAATAACAAAGTACCCATATTAACATGTCATTGGAGTATGGATATCCAAAGCTTATCTTGTTTCAAAGCGACTGCCCAAAATAGCTTACACGTGACTGCTTTGTCCCAAACAGGTAAATGAAGCAAGTTCCAGCCCCCAACAGCCTTGGGTAAACATAATTGATTCCGGGCTGCTAATAGGTTCTACAGATTTTCTGAACCGGAAGAAGAAAGATCTGACCCCAGTCAATTTGCATACTTAGTAGTACAGGAGTCCTAACTAGGTTTGTGTCTATGGAATAGTTCGTACTAATCCTATGGTTAGTACTTAGTAGTAATACTTAATGGTTATTGATATTGTCCATATCACCCAAAACAGTAAAACAAACCACTAATTTTTTTAATCAACAGAAAAACTTGGAAGGCATTAGAAGTTCTGAGGAATTGAAGTTACCAGGAAACAGTACTTCCTAATTCAAACCAACAACTTTGTAACTGTTGTATAGGGCATTTTCGAATCGCGCTGAGAAAAATTAAAATTTATAATAATAATACTCCGCAATAATAATAAAAGCTCTAAGCTTGGTAACAAGAAGTCAAGAACCAGTAAGGCTGAGACCATTGAATTTATAGTAACAAAAATTAGTACAAGGCTTTTTTTCTAATGCAACAGGAGAAAGAGCACGATAAACAAATGTGGCACAACAGACTAATCTTTTAGGAAAACCAAAAAGGCCAACTCAAGTTAATTAGATCTTGATATTGAAATAATCATGGTCGAAGTGGTGTAACCTCACATAACCATCTTCTCCTCCACTAGCAAAACTGCGCAACACAGGAAAATAAATATTTGAGATAAATATTAATGGCAAATCATAAAATAAACTGCGTACTGTAAGTGTTTCTGTAATATACTAATATACTACTAATGTATTCTGGCAAGATAAGATTGTTTTACCTTTTACCATCGGGATTGAACGCCAAGGCATTTATAGGGCCAAAATGCCCCTTGACACCTCCAATTTCTCCCGTGAGAATCTACAAGCAAAACAACATAAATTAATTACGTTCCTCAACTTCGAATTACTTTGCAGCCAAAAGTAGTCACTTTAATTCCTGTGCAAGAAAATCTATAAAATGGTGACATTAGGTATTTAGTTGTGTTCGATTTTTTTTGGTTTTTAATAACATTTATATAAGTTTGTTGCAAGTCAAATGAAAGACGTTAAATGCTAGTTCAGCATAAATATTTAGTTCAATACTACGTGGCTACGTGCGATATATTGATTTATGCTCTTTCTCTAACCACATAAGAAGACTTGACATGATGCAGGAGATCATATCGGATTTTGTTAATGGCAGTTGGTGCAATTCAAAGGACCAGTAAGCTGCCAAGTCTTTTTAACAGTCCCTTTTTCACCCATTCTTAATAAAGACAGCAAATGCTACCAATCACACATATAATTCAACGTAATTTACCTTATCATAGAATTTTGCCTCAAACTTCCCTGCACGATGATCTGTAGTTGTCACAGATTGTGCAGCCTGACCACCTCCAAGCACAACCTAGGAAAAGACACAGTTCAAGGAATGTCAAATGTTGTAGGTGTCAACAATAGGAATATAACACTGATTATCAGAGACACGAAACTATGAGTTATTTTGATTTCTCCAATTGAAATCCAAATGCCAAAATAAGTCATCACGTGATGGCAGCTGACTGTCAATCTTAATACTGGGAAGATGAAGAGCGAAATGATAGGATTGGGATACATAAAAAAAACAAGATAAGCGTCATCCAATTGAAGCATTAAAACTCATCAAACAACCTATAGTGAAAACCAATCCAAATCCCAAATTCTTGTCACCACGCAGCAAGTAAAACTGCAACAACAAATCAGATAAATAATACTTACATGGTCCAGAAGGGGAGACATGGTAACAGCATTCACAGGTTGCTCTGTAACATAGGTCTTGATGAGGGTTAGAGTTCTTGTGTCCCAGAGCTGATGAAAGCAAACAAACCGTGTTACTGTGTTAGTATAAGAACACGTACAGATCGTCACAACTATTTTGTTCACTTAATAATCACCTTAGCGGAAAGATCCAGCGAACCGGTGAGGAAATGTGATTTGTCAGCAGATAGACAAAGTGATGTTATTGGCTTCTTGTGACCATTTTCAAGACCCTTTGTAGACAGTATCTCTTGACCTTTCTGCATTTTCAAATACCACGAATCAAACCACCAAACATGAACATGGGTAGCAAAAGTGCATATATAAACATATGACAAGACTAAGACACAAGGTTGTGTGGAAATTAACAAAATGAAATGAAATAACACTACATACCACAGGATCCCAAACACGAATGATACAATCTTCACCACAACTGATAATAGTCTTGTTCAGAGGGCCCCAAACAGCTCTATTAATTCGTCCACTTGGACCCCTCATGACAACAACAGATTCATCGCTCTCTGCAAATTCATGAAACAATGATGTCACTCCAAGAACACACACATTCACATCAAAAGTTTATAATAAAAGAAGAAGAAAAAAGATTGTACAACCCTAACAGTAGTGAGAAAGTGAGAAATAACATCACACAGCGATTAAGTATTGGGCAACTATCAGTTGTACTAATAGTTGTGATTGCTTATAATAGCACTTAGATATATTAACTGTTAACATGTGTGTAAGATGTTAAATCGTTAGCTATCAGAATAACTGTATATAAATAGAGTGGTGGTAAATGTAGCTGCTAAATTGTTAAATGGGAAAAAAAGAATTATTTCTACCTTTAGAAACTGCATCTACCAGTTAAAGCTACAATTTGTAACTTTCCCTAAGCACAACTTCTACCTGTAGGCTGTAGAAGCTACCTTCACCACTACTAAACCCTAATACTCCAAAAGGTACTATAAAACTGTATCTGTACACAACCTTAGTTTCTTTGTTTCTGAAGAACAGTGGAAATGGGGGGATAATAGTTCAGACATACAACACGTCAGCATCATCAGGTAAAAATGACAAACAAATTTTCATCAAAAAAAATGACAAACAAATAAAAGGTTGCTGAAACGAAATAAACAGTTAAGAAGTGCAGCTTACGTTCGTCGATGTCTTCAGCAATGCGTTTCACATGAATTGCAGAAGTCTTCTCCATGAATGTATCGGTAGTGATAACAGCAAGTTTATCACCAACTGAAAATTCCACAGATCTAGCGGGAGCGTCAAAATTGTAAGTATACAATTGCTCTCCTCTTTTGACATCCCACAACTTCACCGTCTGATCTGCACTACCAGTAATTAGGCGTGAAGAATCCCCTGAAAATAGAGAAATTGGTCAATTAAGGGCAAAAAACACACAATTTCCAGAAATAATCAATGGGACTTTGATTCACATTTTAAGAAAATGACTTCAAAAAAGGAAAAAGGAAATCCTTTATAAGTTTTCTCAATATTCAGTTCCCAAGTTTTAGCTATCCAGCACAATATGAAGTTGACCAAGATGTACATTAACCATAGAGAGGAACTCGTATATAACAGTGTCATATCTATAAATCTGAATTGTTCTTAATAGGTTCTAATGAATAATCACTTAATAACGAGCAAACTTGCAATGGATTTCCTTTAAACCTATTAAGAATAATTATATTTAAGTTAATTATCATCCTTCTGTAATATAGAGATGGGCTTTGATTGAGACTCCAAAAGGACAACAATTTGTGATTTCGAAGTTTCTATCTTCAAGTGTCAACATATATTAGCAGTGACCATGGGTCATGGTAGCCATGCAAGAAAGAAGAGAAACACTAGAAAGCAAAATATAACAGGGGAGACAGGGAAAAAGAAAGAGGAAAGGGACGTGATGTCATTTGGTTTGACATTAATATATATGTAAACTAATTAAATTATAATGACACCCTTGTGGAAAATCTAATATCGATATCTATGTCCATCCTTGAAGGAGCTAATACAAGGGACTAATACTGTAATACATTGGCACTTGGCAGCAGGGTGTTAATGTTTCAGAAAGAAAAGGTAGAGTGAAAAACCTTCTTTGGCTGGTAAATTAGGCCGTACTTTTGAGATTAGCCATACATCAACGAAAAATTACAGTTTGAAAAGCCATCATTTCCCAATCGACACAAGAAGACTATCTACTCTCTCCTTCGGTCCCATAACCTTCACCAAGGATACGACTCAAAATTACATACATTTTCTCACAGTAATTCAGACCTATTTGCTTTTGGTCTACCTAAATCCCGTTTTTTGTTTGAGTAATGGTGACAAAATCAAATAAACCATGATACTAAGGCCTTATTTGGTTGGGAGGAATTGGAAGGAAAAGAAAAGAAAGGAAAGGAAAGGAAAAATAACGTTTCTTGTATTTGGTTCCAAAAATGATATGGAAGTGGAAAGAAAGAAAGGGAATTGAAAGGAAAGCTCCCTTTATAAAAGTTTCACTTTCCTTTCCTCCCAAAATTGGAGGAATTTGGAAGGAAAGACAAAATTAAAATCTGTCAAACAAAATATTAAATTTTATACCCACGTTTTCCCTTCCCTTCTCTTCCCTTCCTTTACTATTGTTGTACCTAACATTGGATTCCTATCACTTCCTCTCATCAAACCAAACATGGGAGAATATATTTCCCGTCAATTCCTTTCTCTTCTTTTCTTTTCACTTCCTTTCTCATCCCTTCCCTTCCTTTACTAATATTGAACCAAATGAAGCCTAATTGTCAATTTGTCACTTATCATGCTTGCTTAAAGGGGTCTAATAACCATTGACTACATACACCATGAAACATGTGGGGCTGTTTACAGACTGTATGACTAGAGGAAAAGCCAAATCTCCACTAGTCCACTCCCCTATGAAAGAAATCAAAATATAAGGATCACAATCTGTAGCAAGCATAAATCACAACCTCCTTTAAAGGACAACAAAACTAAAATAAATCAGAACCTTTCGTCGTACACCACTCTTCCTTTGTTCATCCTTTCTCCAGTCTCCCTTACCCCCTTTTACCTTATCCTTCCTTTTCATCAACTAAAAAATAATTGTATCCTCCCCTAGACTCCTTGCTACTATTAACTAACTGAAAATTACCAATAATAACAAACACCCAAACCAAGCCAATAACTAAACTTTATAACAAGATTATCAAAATTTTGATCATTATCACTTAATCACGAATATTAGCTACTTAAACCAGTGCCCAAAAAATTATTAGCGAACAAAACCTGCAACTTAAACCAGATTTAAAGAGAAACTAAAACACCAACCCCATATATTTATCTTACAGCTTACACCTTTATGCCCACGAAAATTCATATTGAGATCATCATTACGCTAAACCTGAAGATTCAATCTTTATTTCATAATTGCAGAACCGGTTACTTCCAGATACACACAACATCAGCAACCATTTCGGATTTCAAAAGTTATAGAAACGCGCAGTTCAACCGCTCTATGCCAAATATAAACAGCATCAACAACCCCTTAACCTTGTTCAAACAAAAAATCTAAAAACATAAACATTTCAATTCAATCAAAAACTCATTTAACATTAACAATACTCACATAACTTGAGCTCAAAATTAAACAATTTTCAATCAATTAGTCAAAAAGCCTACACATACAATCACAATTAACCAAAACAATCAAATAAAATCACACCCAAGCCAAAATAAATTCTAAAAAGGAATTAAAAAAAAGGAGAAAAGTTAGAGTAATACAAGAGACATCGCAGGACCAAACGGCGCCGTTGTGACCCCGATAGGTACCAAGACGTTCTCCATTATCGGAAAACCAGACAGTAGGGTCATGGTCCTTAGCGCAAGAAAACAGAAGGTCGCCATCTCTGTTGTACTTCAAAAAGGTTAAAGGCCTTTCATGGCCCTTCATCAAAATTGGCCTCATCTTTGATTTGACTGTGAGATCCTTAGCTGTTGAAGGTCGCGGTGGCGATGAGTGGTTGTTATCGGAGCCGCCGTAGTCGCCTTCAACAGAGGTTGGGTTTTTAGGGCGACGAAGAGAGAGTGTGTTTGTGAATATGGAGAAGTGGGTTTTTGGGTTTTTCGTTGTTGGGCTTTGGGGATCCGTTTTGTATTCAACTAGCTTTCGAACTCGAGTTTAACATTATTTTTTATTATTATTATTATTATTTGGCAAATTTGTCAAATACAACCTAATAAAGTTTTTTTTTTTTTTGAACTAAAATTAATTCATTAATAAAAAGTCATACGACATCTACAAAAAAAAATCTGAATCTATCAGATACATAACAAATCGAATCAAATAAAACTCGTTTTCTGCAAAACTACGATTATCGCGCATCGAACATCTTGTATACCCTCTAATACATCGTTGTTTGATACAACCTTCAACAAGGGGGTCTTTTGATCTCTTGTAATTTTGATATTGAATTAGATCAGATTCAATTGGTTGTAGATGTAGAACTGACATCTGCTGCGACACCGCAAAAATCTTCATCGCTGAATCAAATTCTCCTACGAAATGAAATAATATTCTCCCTCGTACACCAGAAATTTAGGATCCTCTAACCTAAGAAAATTCTCCCTAAAAGGAGAAGAAAAGCCATGTATTTCGAGGGAGAACAATTCCTCGCACAAGGAGGAAGTATTATTAAAACCCTAAAAATCAAACAAAATTAAAAAAACAACAAAATAAAAAGATCGGGGCTTTCCACCGATAAAATCGATGGAAGCCCCTTCGAAATTCACTAATAGAGGCCAGGGTTTGAGAGAGGGAGACCTAATAAAGTTATCTATTTGTCTTACAATCTCAAATTTCTAATTTTGTCAATTACAACCTTAAACTTGTACATCTATTTTAAATTACAACCCGAAATCATTTTCCGGCAAAAATCACCGGAAGATGATGTCATAACGTTATTAAAAAAAATTACGAAGTACATAATATCTATAAAAAAAATATTTTCTCGATTATTTTAATTATTTTGTTTTAATTCTTATTTATCGATTTAATTTTTTTTATAGAAATTATGTAATTTTTTTTTAATAACGTTATGACATTATATTCCGGTGATTTTTTCTGGAAAATAAATCCGGGTTGTAATTTAAAATGAATTTATAAGTTTAAGGTTGTAATTGGCAAAATTAGAAATTTGAGGTTGTAATTGGCAAAATTAGAAATTTGAGGTTGTAATTGGCAAGTAGAGAACTTTATTAGGTTGTATTTGGCAAATTTTCCTTATTATTTTGATGTCATAACTAATCAGTTTGGTTTTAAAAATTAAAAACTACTTTGGTTTTACATTTTTGTTTTTAGTTTTTCTAATAAAACAGAGGAAAAAAAATGTATTGAATAGAACTTACGGGAATGATATACTCAACCCTAAAATGGTATGTCCCGTTTCACTTTGGATAATAAATTGGTTACACTATCCCAAAAAAAAAAAATCAACCTTTAGTGCTACTTCATAAAAATCTAAAAACGGAAGCAATAACTTACTCCGTAATAAATACTCCGTATTAACTAAATCAATTGAAACATCACCGATGGTGAGCCTATATTTAAAACTCAAAAACCTTTCCTTAATATTTAGTATTGTCCAATGATAAAACTCCAACTACTATTTCATTTTGAGACTCCAATATTCAATGATGACATTTTTAAAATTCTTAATTAAAAGTACACATAATGCATAAATGGACACTAACAATGAATGAAAAGAGTATTCTGTAATACAATTTTTTTTGTTTAATGAGTGAGAAAGAAGTCGAAGAATAAAGTAAGAGGGGTAGTATCAAGTGATAGAAAGCTAATTAGAAAAGTGAAATGCTAACAACCGATAAAAAAAGGGTAGAGCTGGTGAAAATGTCGTTTTGAGCTAAGAAAATTAAAGCATTTACCAAACACATATATTGATAGTTGCTTGACCAAATAAAAAGCCAAAAGCCAACAAAAGAAACAGTGAAAATCCACTTCACTAAACACCAATGCTTATAACGAATTACTCCCTCCGTCCTTTAATATTTGCCCCCATGCACCAAGAATGCTCTGCTAGGGGTTAGGTTGGGTGCAATTGAGAAGACAAAGGTGTAAGGACCAAATGTACTCTATATAAGAGTAAAGTTGTAGTTCTACGATCATTTTTAATGTTGGAGTAATCTTTTAGAAACAAAATAAGATAGCAAATTAAATAGGGCAAACAAAAATGGACAAAGAGTATAAAATTAAATTTGTGGGAATTCTTACTTCATTGGAGTGAAGCTTGATTTTTTCACCCAGTCTGGTCTAATTTTCTAGTTTTTTGTCTAATTTTCTAGTTTTGGTCTGACGTGATTCTTTCTGATTTGTTCTAATATGGTATGAATGTTTCCTGTAAGTGTTTTTTTTTTTTTGGCTTTTCCTGGTCTGGTCTTTTTTTTGGTGGGGGGATGGCAATCACATCCGAATCCGAAGGGAAAAAATCCAATCCGAATCCAATTAAAAAATGACCGAATCCGAATCCGATCCGAATGGATATGGATCGGATATGGAGTATGTCCCGAATCCGACACGAATCCGACTCGAATCAGACCCGAGTCCGAATCTGACCCAAAATTATTTCTGTAATATCCCGAATTTTCGGGTATTTTCTAATAAATTATTTTATAACTTAAAATGATTTTACAAATTAAAATAGAGGTTTTAATGATTTTAAGTATAAAAAAAAAAATAGATTTACAACTTTACTTGATCATTATTTATGAAATTAAGTCTCCTAGTTTAACCCTAATACCCTAAGTTATATATATTGCCTCAAACCCTTGAAATTATCCGTGTTATTGTACTCTCAAAGGAAAATAAAGCAATATCCATCTCCCTCAAAACCTTCTGCCGCCATCACTCACCATACCCAGTTCATCAATTCGATAAGTCAACTATCTTAATTTGATCTCTTCCATTGATTAAATTTGCGGTTGATGGAAATTGACAAATATGGTGTTTGCGTGTACGAGTCATCCAAACCCATTATTATTATTCCAATTCCTCCTATCGTTATTTCTCACCTGCATATAATTTGTTTAGGTTCACTTAATCACTCACTGGATACTATGTAATCAATATTCAAACATTTAACTTATATTTTGTTTTCAAGAAAATCAAGTAGATGTTTTAGATTCGGATATTTCATGAAATACCCCCGAGTTTTGAAGTAATTCACCAAATACCCCCTGACAATTGACTTAATGCCCCAAATACCCTTACTGATAACGGTCCGTTAGTCCGCCGTTAGCCTAGTTTCATAATTCACCAAATACCCCTATTTTTAAATTTATTTCACCAAATACCCCTATTATTAAACTTATTTCACCAAATGCCCCAAACTTAAAAATAATTATTATGATGTTCCAACGGCTAGTTTTTTCGTTTGAAAAGTACCTGTTGGTCTTGCTTGGCTATAGAAAACCCATTTTATGAATTCCTTATTGTTTGCTTATGCCTTCTTGATCCATTAAAGTCGTGATAATATCTAAAGGCTAATTATGAACAAACGTAGTAAGAAGAGAAAATAATAATGTTGATTGTGTGTTCCACTCAATACAAAGCTATGCAATTTATAGGTATCAAAATAACAAACTAAGCCTAACAATAAGGGAGAAAGACACTTGTGAAAAGAATCCAAGCATCAAAGAAAATCGATGTTCTGATTAACAAGCATCGACTCATCGTACACAAATTCAACTCAACTGCTTCAACCCAAGGACGGGAAACACTTGAGGAGAATCTCAGAACCTGTTTCGAGCTCCTGTTCTAATATGGTCACTGGAGGAACCAATCTCACTATTTTTCCTTTTCCAGCAGTTAATATTAACAATTTAACATTCCTGAATTTCGACAAGCATTAACTAGCGGGCCATCTTGTACGTCCAACTGTATACCAATAATAAGACCCTGCCCTCGGACTTCTTTCACATGTCGGTTGCCTCCCAATTTCTTTGTTAAGAGTTCTCTGATGTCCCGACCTTTCTTTGCTAAAAGTACTTGCGTGCTCTCCTGAGTCCTAAGTTCTGCCTGTCCATCCCAAACCATGACATAAATAGGATTAGCCTTTCTTCATTTCAAAGTCAAAGTAAGATGCCTTGTATTGACATTACAATATCATCTTTTTCTTCATTTGCTTCAAGTCCTCTTGCATCTTACTATTCCCCCTGTTTTCGGTACTTTCTCATTCGTCTAAGCTTCCCCTGTATTGTCCTTCATGCTGCTGCTCCCTGTTTTCTAGCTCAACTACTCCCTTGCACCATCTCAGATTGTTGCAAGGATCACACTTGTAGTACAACCTTTGTGGATTGAGTGTTGTAGTACAAATTTAATGAAATTAGCAAAGCAAAGAAAAACAACATCTAAATTACAAGAAACATTCAGAAAATGGGTTTTTATAGCCAAGCAAGACCAACGGCTACTTTTCAAACGAAAAAACTAGCCGTTGGAACATCATAATAATTATTTTTAAGTTTGGGGCACTTGGTGAAATAAGTTTAATAATAGGGGTATTTGGTGAAATAAATTTTAGAAATGGGGCATTTGGTGAATTATGAAACTAGGCTAACGGCGGACTAACGGACCGTTATTAGTAAGGGTATTTGGGGCGTTAAGTCAATTGTCAGGGATATTTGGTGAATTATTGGAACTTGGTGGGCATTTGGTGAATTACTTCAAAACTCGGGGGTATTTCATGAAATATCCGTTTTAGATTTTATCTACATCATAGTTGTAATCTCATTGTATTATGTTCAGTAATAGTATAGGATATTCACTCTAACTCTTTCTTCGGCATTAACTTAAGGCCCGTTACGTACTAATGTTATACCTACGCTAATTATGCGACTACCGTAGATTAATTTATGTTTATTATTTTTCGTAATCGTAGACGGAGGCTACTTAGGAGACACGCAAGGAGACTACTAGTTCGAAGTACGCGCGTGTTCAAGGTAATTTTCGATGTCCATCATCTTTAGATCCCATTAGGAAAGATAGTTTGAATATATGTATGTGTTATTGTGTGATAGAAAGGTTAAGTGTTGTGTGTATGAGTTATACTATATAAATTCATAGACATGTCTAACGTTGGTATTATAATGAGAATATTTTTGAACAACGTTAGTTATTTTGTAAAAAGGCTTACTTGAATTAGTTTCGTCCCTCAAACCGAAGTCCTGGTATATTGAGAAACTTTGACATAAATGTGAAGTGGCATAATGTGGTTGAATTGTTGGAGTACAGTGGTATTAATTAAACTCCTTGATATAACTTACGTATGTGGGGACTAATCCAATGGCCAGGTAATAAGATTGGACTGATTATATGCGGCTACGACTACTTGATTGTATTGTTGTTTAGATTCTTGAGTTGGTTTTCTGTGTGGTCGAACCTTATTAAAATATTAATTACGTAAAGTGTAATCTCAGAGGGAAAAGTCCGTAAGGGTAAGGAACAGGTTGCCCTTCTAGATGTTGTTCTATCGGTGCACTTTCGTGGAGACCCGGGAGGCTTCTAGTAGGTTTCTATTATTCTGTATTAAACTTCTGCTTAGTCTTCCTCCTAATTCTATTGGTGCGCGGTCGCGGAGACCCATAGTTAATTAGTGAGGGGTGTGCACACTAGGGACATTCTGTACTGATCTTACTTTGGCCATTCTCAAGGGTTACGCGCGACCCTTAGCGTTCTCTTTCCCTCACTCAATTAATATTGATCTTATGTGATAAGTTTAATAATGGAATTATTAAATTGGTACTTGTTGTTTGATTACTTATTTATTTTATATACTCAAAACGTTTTCAAAACTAAAATTATTATTTTACGGGATGGAGTTGGAATTACTCAGTATCTGATTTTTGGGAGTTTGTCTCTCTTGTCTCTTTTCTATTTATTTTTGCAGGTTGGTAAAGGTACTTGGCTACGAGTGAGGAGACGCTTAGAATAACCACCTAGTCAAGAGACAATTTCTATTTCAGTTTAAGTTGAACTTTGTTATTTATTCTTATGAGAATTGGTTGTATTATTTTTTACGGGCCACCTTTTAGACCACTTAGTTAATTTTGACTTTAATGGTTTTAAATTATTTTGTTGCTTTGCATTTATTTTCTAAGGAGAATAAATGTAGCAATGACACTCCCAAGGTTTGGACGATGATTTTATGAAATAAAAACAGGGTTTTTGATTATATATAAGGTCCAAATTTTGGGGTGTTACAATTTCAATATGTATTATTTTTTTATATATATATATAGCTTTTTGTAAGGGAAGTTCCCAATTTAATTTAATGTATAATTAAAGCGGGTATATATTTATAATTTATTAATATATTTAAAATTCATTAGATTTTGGAAAATGAGAAATAAGATTTTTAATTATTTTAGAATAATAAAAATACAAGTTGTATGATAAAGCTAACGCATGAGATTAGAGAGTCATTAAAATAAGACCAATAAAAAAAGAGATTTCCAACTTACTTTACAATTAAAAAATATAGGTGCTATGTAAGTAAAACTAACAAATGAAATGGAATAGTTAAAATAAATAAATATTATTTTTTTCTATAGTTGATTTAATACGCGCTACGTGTGATCATCCAGTCACAAAATAATAAACGAGTTCCTGATACGATATACTCCGTACTATGTTATACTCTCTCCGTCCCGAATACTCGCACCACTTTCCTTATAAAGTCGTCCCGGAATACTTGCGTTGTTTCTATACATGACGTATTTTTTCTAATTTTATATTGTTTTTCTCACTTACCTAAGATCTCACTTGTATTCCTAACATCTAAAGAATATTAAAAAAATCACCCCCAACACCCCCCACCACCCTCAAAAAATTGACACATTTCCCACTAACTATATTAAAAAAAATATCAAATATCAAATATCAACTACCACCTAATTAAATAACAAGTCAAATAAATTGCCGTAAATTATGTGCCGGTCAAACCGGTGCGAATGGTTTGCGACGGAGGGAGTACTACGTATTAATGTTATTTGACTAATTCATTTATACTTAGTTTTTATATTTTTTTTCAAAAAATTTATCATATACCCCATTTAAGCTCAATCTCTTTTGGTATATATTTAAAAAATATATCCTTTAACTAAAACTAACGAATGTTTATGTATTATGGCTTTGACTCGATTTTTGTGAACATATAAGGTTTTTTCATTTTGTTCTTCCATATATATTTCAACATTATACAACTTTTATTGTTGTTGTTATTACAATTTATTGCATTTTATTATTTTTCTTTGTTGGTACTTCGGTGATCAAACTGGATATAACTATTCAATGTGCCATTTCATAATAAGTTGAACAATATTATATTAATTAAACATGTCTATACTCAAAACTCAACGTGGTTAGCTATTGTAAATATAAAACAATCGTTACAATAACAATCTTCTCATCACTCTATAAAGTATTTATCATCTATTCGGTACTACATGATACATAGTATGGAGTATTACGTAGGCTCCACTCTATTCGACTTATTTGCATGAACTTGTTTTGACTTATTTCAGAAAAAAGAAGTTCAGATAAGATAAGTTCAAGAAAAATAAGGGTTAACCAAGTACAATTTATAACTAAATAAGCTTTTATAAGTTCTAATAAGTTAAGTTAAGTTCAGATAAGATACGTTTAGAAAACACAAGTGAAAACCAGGTGAATAAAACACACTATTCTGTTAACTGTTTTTATTTGCATGTGAAAATATGTGAAAAAAACTTATATTTTCTGACCTTAAAATATCTGAACTTATTTTAACTTATTTTGTCTTATATTAGTCAAAATAAGTCGAACAGAACATAGTCCATACTTATCTTATCTCTATTATATAAGCCAGCTCCTGAGGACATTTTAGTAAATTGACTTTTCGTGTCCCCATTTGAAATGTCTAATATACCCATTCACACTTCAGCTCTTACCCAAACCCTTCGCACTCCCTCCCGTAGTCCCGTTCGTTTTCTTCTCTCTCTCTCTTCCATCAGATCTTCTCCTTTTCGATCTTCGTCGTCTTCGCTTCTCAAACCTCACCACTTTTTCTCTCAAACTTTCTCTCTCCTACTGCTTCTCAGCCGTCTGCTATCATCGTCGTCTCCACCATCACTCTAATCGGCCTTCCATCGGCGTCCACTTCTCTACAACCTAATCACGTATTCCCTAATTATCCCCGTCGAATTATCAAGGCAATTATTTCTTTCAATCTCTCTGTCTTTTGATTAATTTTTCAATTCATTGAAATTTCGCCTGTATATTGTTGTTATGGATCTTGATTTATCTTATTTTCACAGTAAATTTTAAAAAATGTGTGCAAGCTTCGTGATTCTAGTTATTCAACTTGCTCATTTGAGGGTTTTTAAAAATTGTGTGCAAGTTTCGTGAACTATGCTGATTATATGTGTTCATTGGTTGTTTATTGATGGATCTTGATTTATCTTCCGGGTTTTGTTGATTTTTGCTGGAAGAAAACAGTCATCATCGGTCCCGTTCGTTTTGTGTTTGATCTGTGCATATTAACTGTTTAATTTTGATGTCGATTTTGTAATTTTGAGGATTATGCGATTAATTAATCTGATTCTATGGCTTTGCGTAGTTGTATTCAAAACCTATTTATTTATGTGTTTTCTTTTTTATAACAGTAATAGTTTCCACGTTTAGGTACGAGGTTCATGTTTTTGTGATAGGTCATAAATTGGATGTTTTCTGCTTAATTCAGCTTGGTTCAGTGTTTGCCAACTCTTTTTTGATATGATTATGAATGAATGAATTGGTTGTTCCATTAGTATTTGAACGATTATGATTTAGTAGAGGTTTGTGAATGACTTTCTGTTTTGGGTTTTGAATTAATTTTTGCACGTGTCTTTGATTAATGCCTGTCCTTCACATGAGGTTTTCAGTTTCGCATTTGGTGAAGGGATCGGAATAATCTCATTGCTGGTGGATGTAAAGCTCAGGCATGTAATCAAATGTTCCTTTTAGTAATTGGAATTGGTTGTTTTATTTCAGTTTTAGGGTTTTAATTCCAATTCCAATTAGTAATTATCTCTTATTTTTAATTTTCTGGGTTTTATTTCAGTTTTAGGGTTTTATTTCCAATTCCAATTTTTTTTATTTCAGTTTTAGGGTTGATTTCTTTAGTTTCTTCCCTTTCAGCTATTATACTTTTGTCCATGTAATTCATAACCATCACCGCTGCACGGTTAGAAACACAAACAAATAGTTTGATTAAATCAATAATCAGACACTATGCGCAATTATGTACTTTCTTCAGCTAATGCATTGTTACATTTAATTATGATTTTGCATTGTTTAGTTAAGCTTAGTGCCTGTCAATGTTCCATGGCTTCTTGCTCTTCATTACGTTGCCCTTTGGCTTGCCCTTGACTACTTTCTGCTTGATCTTTTGATTATCCAGGGATGAACAACAATTTGGTCCAAAATGGAGCTCCACAAGGTGGTGCAGGAATGAGTATGGTTGGGTTGGGAGGAGGTGGGGCAATTGTGTTCCTGTTGTATCTCCTACAGCTTTGTCATCTGATTCTGATGGTCGTGGAAGGAGCAATGGGGATTGATCTTCAGTTTCACCGGTTCCATATAAGTTTAAAGGTGGTCTTAGAGGGAGAAAAGGAATTCATGTTGTTGACAAAGTTGTTGAAAGGAGGCCGAGGAGAATGATAAAAAATAGAGAATCTGCTGCAAGGTTCTGAGCACAAAGACAAGTTTTACATATTGTCCTTTTCTTCTTTGCTTTACTATCATTTTAAAGACTGCTATGTTTTGCTTGCTTAGTTATATTTTTGTTTATTTATGGTATATCTTTAAGCTTTAAATGCAAGATATTCATGTTAAGGCTGATTGGTTAAACATTGTACGGAGTAGTTTGCAAGCATATTGCAGTTATAATAGTCCAACTTAGTATTATTATTCTCAGATTAAGAGAAATTAATATAATTTTAATTGAAATACTAATAGATAAAATTGTGTCTGTTTATGCAGATGTTATAGTTCGACATGAATCCTACGAACACTATTTTTGGTATGTTAGTCTCTCCCTTCTCCGCTTCTTTTAACTTTTGAACTAGTGTGTGGCCCGAGCGATGCCTCGGTTGCTACATTGAATAACTAAAGTTTTAGATTTTTCTTGAGCTCAATATTTGACCAAAATACTTGTATTCTCTAGAATGAAAAATATTCGTTAAGTTCGTCAACTACACAGGCACGCTAAGTCATTTATCATGGCAAGTAAGTTTTCAATCATATCATCTTACAATTTGTATAATTTGTTTCACTACTATAAAAATGGGCAAAGAGACCCGTCCAAAATAGCAAAAGAGACCCCTTTTGAGGGGGTCTCTAGATAGGGGGGTCTCTTTTTAAAAGAGACCCCCCATCTAGAGGGGGTCTCTTTGTTAGAAACAAGAGACCCCTTATGTAAGAAATGGGGTCTGTTATGTATAGCATACTAAAAATAATTAAGAAGGGGAAAAGACCCTTTCTTAAAGATATGTGGTCTCTTTGTTCAATAAATTCAAACCCCATATGTAAGAAAGCGGGTCTCTTTGCTAATTTATATTTTTTTTTATTCAACAAACTCAGACCCCCTATTTCACGTAACGGGTCTCTTTGCCAAGTTTTTATTTAAAAATAAATAGTTCAGTATAGACCCAGTATCTTACCTAACGGGTCTCTTTGATGAATTTTTATTTAAAAAAAAAATTATTTATGTCGACATGTCATACATATTAAAATTGCTTAAAGTTCAACAAAAGTACCAATCTAATAAGAAATAAATATTACATCTAAAATCTTATTCACACAATTACAAATTATTCATTCATGATCGATCACATTCATAAATCTAAAATTTACGTCTAATACACAAAAATTGTATAAGTACAAGAATTAAATCTTATTTCAGCCTATATAAACCCACTAAAAAAAGTACTCCGTATATCTATGAAGTACTACACCGTAGATTTTCCAGAAAATGGACGATGCTAACCAGCAATCTTCATATATTACTGACCGGGAATGCCATAGTAGCTGCAACATTTACCAGAAATCAACAATAGAGACAATAGCATTTTGATACTCATGTGTCACTTTATGGAGGAAGAATCTGAAATGTTGTTATAACTTACCAAAATCATCGTCCTTACAAGATCAGGCTGTCAAAGCTGCAACTAGAGTGATCAAGGTCATCGTCACCTTCGTTTCCCGTAGGCAGTTATAGCACACTCAGCGCATTCCACTCCAGCTACACCTCAATCAGGAAATATCTCAATAAAAAAAAAACTACAATTGGAAGAATAAGATGTTAACCAAAGGTATATATGTACATCAACATCTCAGTCACAACTTCTACAAATGACAGAACATAAATCATACCTTATGGTGCATCTCCCTTTTCATCCCGCTCAAAGGCTTGATGGTGGCGTAAGAATTGAACATGGCTTCACCCTTCTTCCTCTCATGTTATGAGAAAGACAAGTGATATCATCAGTACCATTTCAAAAGCTTTTAAAACTTCAACAGAGAAAAGACACTATAAACATGTTGCTAATTACCTAACATTTCATTAACTTTTCAGCATGTCCCGTTTTTTCTTCACTTGTCTCCTGGAAATATCTGATAATGCCAAAACAGTAGGACATGGAAAAAATCTACATCCCTTCAACTAATACAAATGCATCTTATAACTGAATCGAGTTGCATAAGAACTATCGGTGTACTTGTAAGCAAATATGTCAACCTTTTCTAAAATAGAATCCAAATCCAAATTATGTTTATATGCATTTTGGTATATCACTCTAGGCGTAGGCCTTGTTCTCTCAATCCTTATAGATACTAATCCTAAGTTAATATCAGTTTTAATCAACAAAAATGGGGCTTTGTTTAGTAATTGCATGTTAGCACTTGAAAATCAACAAAACTAAGTCTTAATAACTAAAAGTAAGTTTTAGCTGGTAAAGACAATAGAAATCACCTCACTCCTAAGTATTTCCCTAGGTCTGAAAAGTTTGAAACATGTCCACAAAGACTAATATACATGATACATTCTCATATGTTCTGCTAATTTAGCACTTAGGACATATTTAACATGAAACTGACCATTAACACATTGGAATTTGATCTATGTGAAAACCAGTGGAAGTGACTGGAATGAGCCAGGGGCAATAAACTGTTTAAGGCAGACACAACTAGTGATAGGGTACAACTACCCGGGACCAATGCCAGAAGCAGTAATAGTGGTGAAGAGAGCTTTAAGCAGTAATAGTTTATGAAATGATTCATTTGGCTGCAAGTATCTAATTCTGTTGAAGGGCTACATTTATTGTTGTTCAATATATGTTTGATTAGTATTATCGTTATGTAATTCATATTCTGACATATCATACCAGGATTCTTTATGTCAGACATGTTCTTTCATTAAGTAGGAGGGTCAATATCCATATGTTGCAAATGATGGACGAAGATATAACATTCGTGAATAATTTGACCGGAGTTCAAATAAAATCTAAGGCTAGCCAGCCATATATATTGTACCAGTAAGAATAGAAACAGGTACATAAACAAAACACGAATAAAGCAGAACCATAGTAAAAGCATATACCAAATAGAAAATCATCAAAGTAATATTGTAATTCATAGGCTACCAAAAATTATCCACTTTAAGGTTCAAAATCCCAAAAACAAACCAATTAGTGTACCACAATTCACAAATCATATCAAAAATCATCCACTTCAAGGTTAAAATTCCCCAAAACAAACCAATTAGTTTACATTCACTGATAAAAATATGAGACGAAAGCGATTCACGATAATGAAATGAACAATCTCTAATTTGACTACCGAAAAATCAATGAGAATCAAAAGAACAGAAAATCCAGATCCAACAATCCACAAAAACAGATTTAAAATGCAAATCAACAAAACCCTAAAAATACCCCCATATTTACATATCTTAATCAAAATCAATTAGAATCATTAAAAAATTGGCCGAAATATCAAACAATTATGATAATAAGATCTTACAGTAATAGAAGATTCAGTGTTCAAAACGGTTGACCATTCAAATCGAACAACGTAAGAGACGACAACCGTACCGATTCACTGTCAGACCTTTCCAACCGCGCCTTTTCCGGTGGATTCATCGGTGATTTAAAGGTGCGTTCCCCTCTGGAATTTGTGGAAGTCTGAGATGCGGCCGATGAATAGAGGGTGAAGGAGAGTGAGATGGGAATTGGAAGCAGGACCAACGCGAGTTTAAGGGGAGAGAGAGTGCACAAGGTCAAGATTAAAAGCATTCACATTTTTTTTTATTTAAAACGGGGAAAAGACCCGTGTTCTTATTATTAGATCTCATCTTTCTCTCTCTGTTTTCACAAGCAACAGTTAAGCGGGGCCCAACACAATGTAGAGACCCGTTGGCTTAGTTAAGTGGTCTCTCTATATATTGATATCTGAGATCCAACATACATAAGAAACCCCTTATCACTGAAATTAGATCTCTTATTTTAAAGAGACCCGTTATCTTGTTCGATGGGTCTTTTATTAAGGGTCTCTTCGCCCATTTTTGTAGTAGTGTTTTCTCGTGGAACTAAGTGTGTCAAATTAGTAAACACCAAATTAGATATATATGCAGCTATGTAAAACAATCCTATAGTTGATTCTTATGAGACTTATGATATCAGGTTTCTTCACGGTTGTCATAATGCTTTAATTTTTTTCCCTTTTCAAAATAGTCCATAGAAATTAATAAGTCACATAAATATTTATTTGTTTTAGATTTCATGTGAACATTTATTTATAAATTAATGTGAAGAGATAAACCACAATTGGTGGTTGATTAAGATGGTAATGAGAATTATCATCCAAACTGGAGGTCTGGTGTTCGAACCTCATTGTATTGATTTTTGGTTGTCCATTACATAATACATGGTGAATGGTGAGTGGATGATGTGGCGTGAGGAGAGTACTACGTGACACATATACATTTTCCACAACGCCTTTTAATATATTAGTATAGATGATTCTTTGATCATGCTTATGAATTTTGTGTTGGGAATTTGAATATAGTCTGTCTGGATGATTTTGTTGTGATTATTTGGTTAATTATATTTAGTGTTTGGAAAATTGTTGAAGGTTATGTGTCTGGAGTATTTTTGTTGTAGAATTCGAGTAGGATCACTTATTCACGTTTGTATATTGTTTTGAAATTATACGAATCTTTCTGATTTTGTTTCTTAATTTTGTTTAATGTCGATGATCTCAACAAGATTTTAGATTTCTTAGTCATTGATTTATTTTTAGTATGACTTTTGAAAAATAGTTAAGTGTTGTAATTAGATTGTAACACCCCGGCAATTCTCCTTTTTCTAAAATACCTCTTTTTATAAATATAACTATAGAGAATTATCGAAGTATTATCGCCCGTGTGAAAACGTAACGGCTTATTCAGAATTTTGCAGCGGAAAACATAAAACTAACTTTTAGGTTTATAAATAATCGATTACAGATTTAACCCCCAAAACCAATCAATGAAAATAAGGAAATGTAAATAGTACGACAAGTTTAAAGTCCAATTTAACAAACCCAAGTCACTTAGCAAAACAAAATAAATACAAGCTCTCTAATCCCGATCCCAATGATGCATCATCTTCAAACCTGTAGATGGACAACGCTTATTGATTCTTAGAGACTGCTCACCAAAATGGGTCATCACATGATCAATAAGGCATAGCCATGATCAACACACACAAACAAAGCACGTAATCAGCAAAGCTGAGTACTACATACTAAAACAATAATAATCCTAACATGATTCTATTAAACGAACAACCCTAACATGATACTAATAAAACATAAGTAAGGATAACCAAAACATATTGACTTGAAGACCATACTTGACTGAACTAGACCTTTGTATCATTAACATTTTTTTAATTGAAATAGTCAATGGACTGAGTTGTCTACTAGAAGCCTTCACTAAGGAAGACGAGGTACGGGCGCGACTCCGTAACCCCAATGACCTGCGATATCGAGGAATTTTTGACTAAAATGGAACCGGTGATCAATCCGGCCCAGAGAAAGCCATAGGCGACCCATGACCCCAACTCCTGATTGTCCGTCACTTTAGACGTGCACAGTCTAAAACTATTGCTACTCAGTTTCACTTTACATGATTTACAAATTAAACTCTGTTATGACTCAACAATCACAAAAGTCATAAAATCAACAATTAATCACAACTGTTTTTATCTTGGAATTAAGTAAGTGATCACAAAGGTATCAATCAAGACTTATTCCAATTAATTCAATCTTTCCTTTAATACTGATCAACCCCTCTAAATGGGTATAAGGTTTCAACTTACTAAACAAGGTCTTCGGCCCTCATAAAGTAGTGAAAAGCTAAAAGGGAACAACGATCAATCGATCTGAATCAATATATATAAAATAATCTAGTGTTCCAACCAACATGTTTGCATCAATCATCCATACTAACATGTTATAATTCTCATAACGAAACATATATTCAACATGTTCATCCAACAATATTAAACATGTAAATTTCAACATAACCAAGTTCATCGACAATTCAACATGGGTTCAACAACAACACACATCTCCAAGCACACAGGTATGTACGTACCTTGTGTAAACAAACTGATAGGCCACTTTAACACTTTCAAAAATCGCCTAAAGAGAATTCTCCGCCTAAAACAACCAACAAGGATTCTCAATCAACTTCTAATCATCCATAACAACAATAAAGCATTCTAAAAACATCCTAAACATATTTAGAACCTTCCCCAACATTAAAACTTGAATATTTGATTTCCTAGCATCATAATTATTGAATTAAAGATTGAAATTCGTTGAAACTCTTCGCAAACATCATACTTTAATTTTTCAGCAATATAAACTCGTTTAAAAACTTCACCAAAACCAAATTAACATGCTTACAATAATAACAAATCATAACTTTAATAATTCATTATTATCCTACTTGAAATTCATGCTTTAAATAATTAAAAATCTTATTTCAATTCAATCATATAATCTGAAATTTAAATTATTAATTAAGCAAAATATATAATCTGGAAATTTATAACTTAAACATAAAATCATAAATTTAATTCAAGAAACATAAATTAAATTATTAAAATGTAATTAAAACAGTAATTAGTTTCAAGGGTTAAGAATTAACCAAAAGAGAGAATGAAGAGTGGATGGCCGGCGGTCAGATACGGCGGCAGCAAGGCGCAGTCGACGGAGGACGGGGCACGCTGGCTGGTGGGGCAGCAGTGGTAGCCGCGACTGACTTCTGATCGCGGAATAGGAAGAACGGAGAAGAGGGCTCCGCGAGCGAGAGGGAGAACAAGAAGGAGGGTGTCGGCTGGTGTTGTCGGCGGTTTGCGGTGGCAGCAAATGGCTGGCTGACGAAGGTGGTGTTGTGCGGGCGGCGAGGAGGCTCGCGAAGAGTTGTTGTGGTTGCTGTGAGAAACCAAAACATATGAGGAAGAGAGAGGCAAGAAAACCGAAAGAGAAGAACGAAGAACGAAAAGAGAAGAAAGGAGAAGTTACCGTGCAGCGGCGACGGCGGGACGACGGTGGAGGAAGCGCCGGCGGTGGCGGCGGCGGCGTGAACAGTAGTCACCAAGGGAAGTATGCGTGAGAGAGAAGGTGGGTTGAGGGTTTTCTTTTCACGTGAATTGCAGGAGAGGAGTGGATTGAGAGTTTTTACGTGACATTGAAATATGGGTAGGGGATATGGGTTTACTTATTTTGGGCTTTGCCAACTTGGGCCAGGATTAGAATTGAGTTTGTTTGAATCCAAAAATAGTTAGGATTGTTTTTCCAAATTCAATCGAACGTGTTTTCGTAATTCGAATTCTTTTCAACGTAAAATTCTAAAATTATTTTTGATTTCATAAATTCTTAAAATATTTAAAATACATTTGAATAAATAAATATACATTAAATATGTATATTTTTACTAAAATTCACCAATATAATTTAAATATCGTTAATTATACGTAAAACTATATTAATAAACTTTATAAATATACGGGGGATTACATAGATGGGCTGCTGTGGAATTTAAAATGAGTCAATGATAAATAAGAGGAAAGATAATGTGAGGGGGTCGAAAAAGCACGAGGCTAATGCGTGACCTCGTCCCTCGTGGGTGTGACGTTTCTTTTTGTCAAATCAAGTGTAATTAGATTTCCTGTGAGTTTACACCCAATTGACTAGTAATATAGGAGTCGCCATTCAGTTTTTAACGACAATGAGAAAAACTGACAAAACCCGGTTATCGTGACATAAAGGGAGTGCAATTATGTTTGACCACGACGGCCGTAGGTTCCCTTGTGATCCCTGGTGTGGGGATCTCTCAACATACACCCGCAAGGTAGAGATTGAGGGTTCGGGGGACTGTAACTACCGAGAGGAGTACTCGCTCTTCGATAACTCCAGAGGCAGGATATCCTTACTAGCTCAGCATAAATAATTGAAGGGACATGCGTTAACTATTAAACTAATCTTAGTTGATTTTAACAATATGCAACATATAATACTAGATCGATCGCGATTATCTGATTTAGATTGTTTTAAGGGACCTAGCATGATAATCCAATTTCCCAACATATTACCTTTATTAGGCGTGATAGAACAATCAGATTTGATTATTTTAACAGTTCATAAAAGGGCGAGGAAAGCAATTAAATCATGGAAAGGGACACATTACGACGCACCCTTGAGAGGTGCGTCACGGTTCTCAGAAAACTAACCACTTTGACTTTTCTATTTCTCCTTTTATTTAGCGAATCTCAAGTTACTGGACAAGATACGTTCTGTTCGATTTTTGGATCGATTGCGATAGAACGCAGGATCAATTTCGCAGCGGGATCAATTTCGCAGCGCGAGGCTTAGGCTTAGGGGTTGGAGTCAATACTCAGAATATGAATTGTGTGTTTCACGTCGAATTTGGGGATATATTTATTGAAAAGAGTTTGTGTAAAGATAGAATTTTAGAGCTCTAATCCACGAAGAATTAGGAAAGAACACGTCCCAGGTAATTTCAGCGCCCAGGGCCAGGCGTTGAAAATAGGGTCTGGGCCGTTTTCTTTGTCAGATTTGGACTCTTAGAATCCGGAGTGTTCGAGACTTATTCGAGTCTTTTAGCGCGTATTAACTTTACGACGGAATGCGTCTGGGCCCGTTACGAACTCTAGGCTCGTTAGGATTTTAATTAATACGTAACTCTTATTTTCGAATCATATTAGGAATAGGATTCCTCTGTAATTTCTATCTCATTTAGGATTTATGATGGAATGCAACACCTAATTCTGACAGGTTTCTATCTTTTATGACTTGCCACTTTTAACAACTACCCATTACGGCAGTTACTATTTTTAGCAGATTTCCATAAATAGCAGGTTTCTATAAATAGCAGGTTTCGGGTGAAATAAAAAGGGGGATTGAGATTCGTTATTTTATAGGAGATGCGTTGCCAAGTGGAGATTTATGTTCTCATCATCGAACCTTCCCTTTCGGGAATGGGGACAAAAGTAGGTGTCTACAGTTAGCCCCCACTTTGACTGAGTCTCGGGATGAGACGATGGTCAAAGTACTGGACGGAGTGCGTCACACAAGCCATGGTGTATGTGACTTGTTTTGCGAGGGTCTCAGGAGCCCCCGAGTGATAACATTTGACTTAAGGGTCATCACTTGAAGTGTCGAAATATCCCTCACGTGTCATTGGGATTTGTCGACTGATAGTATAGAAACTGTAACAGCCCGATCTTGACGAGCTGCTTGCAAGATACAATTAACATCTACTAAACAAACTTTGACTTTTCAAACAGCTTCAAAAATTTAATTACGGCCTAGCCTATCTCAAAGACACTAATTAAAACTCTTAAACTTAATTATGTAATCCATAAATTATAAACCAAAAGCTTTAAGAAGAAATTATACAGCGCATTAACAAACTCTAGGAACTAAATTACATTTGGCGAATCCATACTCCAACCTTGGACACATAAGGCCATTGGAGAACTCTACGAACCTTGAACCTGAACTGAGACCTAACTCTTGCTACCTGCAAAACATTTTAACTTTGCCCCCACCAGGACAGGTTCAAAGAACAAAATCAGCGGAAATCTGAGTACACACATCCAACCTAAAATGCATTTGATAGGTGGCTCAAAATAGTTTTAGCTTTTATTTTTATTTTGAAATGTAACTTGGTTACTCAAAACACCTGAAAACTTTACTTGAAGAAGATTTATAATTCCTTTGAAACCAATTTCGTGAAAACCGTATGATTCAAACAATTGTTATTCTTTTAAAATAAAACGCAATGCAACCATATCACCATAGAATAATCACTATTGTTTATGACTTTATTTAGTATGTCACGTGACTCCTAATTAACAATCACCTCAATAATTTAGCTAGCAGCTTATTACCCATCTAGTTATTATCATACTCTGACTCCTTTCCAATCATAACTCTAACAGTCATTTATTCATAATATACATATTTATTCATAGCTCAATACGAAACTCACTTCCACAAAGTTATCACGTCGTATTACTTTGCACATAACAAGCTCACAAACACCATTCCAACTCACAATGCATGTTCGATATAATTTCATAATTCTCTTCATAAAGCTCTCATAACAATTCAAATGCAGATATAGACATTCGTAAGAAATTTATAACTCGTTGCGAAAACATACAACTCAAACTTAGCATAATACCTTACATAGTCACAACATATTAGCTTACGGTTGGGGAAAGTGAACACGAATAGAGAGGGGTTATTCAACCAACTGTCTCTATTTGGTGGGGGTCGTCACCCTCCTGAAAAGCATACGCTTGCAAGACTTAACTAGGACACGTCCCTATTTACGGGTCTATCCCGCCTCTACGAGTCTACTTTTGTAGCACTCGCTTTACGACCAAGCCGCTTTAACGGGTCTATCCCGCCGAACTTACGGGTCTATCCCGCTTCTACGAGTCTACTTTTGTAGCACTCGCTTTACGGCCAAGCCGCTTTAACGGGTCTATCCCGTCGAACTACGAGTCTACTATTGTAGCACTCGCTTTAAATGTTTTTCATCACCGACGCATGTGGGTAATATGCAACACATACACGACTACTTTCCCCTACTTAAGCATTTTATTACCAATTTATGCACTTTCGTTCTCAAAATATCATTCGCACTCCTTTACTCAAGTATTAGCTTCATTCACATTAATTTCAACTCAGTTTCTATCTTATATGACTTCTCAACCCGATTTCAATCCCAAACTCAAGAC
Source organism: Spinacia oleracea (assembly GCF_020520425.1). NCBI lineage: Eukaryota > Viridiplantae > Streptophyta > Magnoliopsida > Caryophyllales > Amaranthaceae > Spinacia > Spinacia oleracea. Next base: position 22,696,328 of record NC_079491.1, on the reverse strand, counting down.
TTGCTGACACTTTCTCTTACACTTAATCAAACCGTACAATATAATTAAAATTTGGACACTCTTCACAACTATTCCCTTTTAACTTAGAATCACTCTTTACCCTTAGTTATACTCTTAGCCCATTAATTAATAATTGACTGCTAGTGGGTAACACTCATTTAAGATCCCAAGGTTATCAATAGCTTATACTTTTCTCGAATTCGAATTTATCATTTAATAGCTTAGTGTGCCTGAAATGTGTTTTATAAACATTTACATAAAACATAATCTTTATTATTCATTGAAACGTCATCTCGATAGATTTCAAACTATTAGGTTATATAAAAAAAAAATATAGACTTGATTATTTATTTTAAAGTATATTTTTATTCTTTATAATAAACTCTTTTTAAAACTTGTTAATGATTTCTTTATTTGTAAACCATTGTCATTTTAAGAAATCAAAGCAAAACTGAAAATATCTTTCGTTATAGCCCTTCCAACTTTTAAGTTCATTAAAACACTTAAACGTTATCAAAAACTAGTTAAATTTCATAATTCATAAAGTAAGGAAAACCATATGATTTAAGAATATTTCAAAATAAGGTTGCTTATCCAGAACTATAATAAACCCTTGAAATAATTTGCTAAAGATTCATTTAAAACTCGATTTAGTTTTATTTCAAATAGTTTAGAACTTCTCATATTCCATGTTAGAAACTCTTACTTTTTATTATTAATCCTTCATTAAGAAAACAAGCGTCTTTTAAGTATTTCAAGGCAAGTTATGACCCAATTGATTCAAAATTAGACTTGCTTTGAAATAAAATCTTTTTTAACTTAGTAAACTATAACCTTGATTGAAAAACTCCCATACGATTTAATATTAAGACCTTAAACTCCTTAGAGACTCAAGTAGGGCTACTTACATTAGGCAAGGAATTTTACCTGACCATTAACGTATTCACTTATGAATAACTCTTAATTGACACTCCCTTAACCTTTTAGACTCCTTCACATATCTCACGGTTCCCAAGTTCGACCTCAAGATACTCATTGAACTCAATTCTCAAGCCGCTCAATGCCTCAACTCAAACCATCTCTCACTTGGGTTCTCATTAACACAACATTCGTTTAAAAGAAACATGATTCTTAAAAGCATTACAATCAAATTCAACTTGCAAAGAACAAATCAATTTGCAAATACAATTCAGTTTTGCAAGACGCAATTTAATTCGCAACATAACATTCAATTTCAAAACAACATTCAATTTATACATATATATACATAATACTTAAACTCAAGATATATTTTCAAACATTGAAGTTGGTTGGACGATGTGTACCTATAGTCGCCTCATATATTCCCAAGCCGCACATTCGAACACCATTCTCCTTAATCGACCTCCAATAATATACCTCAACCAGTAAAGTCACAAATCAATAAACCATTCACTTTATTCGAATTAGAATCTCTTCTAAATTTGCTAAACCTTTCAAATTTCACCCTAATTAACCATGATCTTGGTCGAATTCCGTTTCTGAGACCTACTTAATTAGTTTTCGAAATTCATTTTGATTCAACATGGAACACAATTTTCTTAATAAAATCAAAACATGATTTCAATTTACTTATTCACATAATTGAATTTTATTAATATCATAAAACTATTTAATTAATTTCATCATTTATAAGTTCCTTTCGAAAACTAAATACAATTTAAAATTACTTGTTCACATAATCGATACTGCTTAATCAGCCAATTGAATTATTACCTATCATCAAACAACTAGTGAAGATTAATTATCAAAGTTATTACAATTGGGATACGACTAAATTGAAATGGAAGAGAATTGAATTGGGATTAGTTATACCTTCAGGAGAAATAAGGTGGAGGTAGGAAAGCGAGCAGAGCAACGAGGACACCAATAACCAACGACAAAAGGTCGGCGACGACAAAGAACCGTCGCACCGACGACCCGAAAGGGCAGCACAACCAACAAAAGAGAGAAAATCAAACATTTAGGGTTTTATGAAATTGGGTTTTGATTTAATTCAATCAAATTCAACCAATTGACAACTGGATTAGATGATTACCTAATTAAAGGGTGGACTATCGACGGAGGCAGTTCAAGGTCACCATCGGCGGCGACACCGTGCAGGGGTGAGATGAGGAGGAGGGTCGAGAGAGCAGGGAAGCAACACAATCAACACAACAACCGGCAACAAACATGTGCCGCCGGCGAGAAGGGAACAACCGGCGAGGACAACGGTGCGGCAACATAAGGTAGCAGGTGAAGGAGAGAGAGAGAGTACGACGGTGGGGGGAGAGAGACAGAAAGAGAGTGAGAGAGAGACGGTGAGAGGGAGTTGAGAGTAATAATTAATGGCTGCATAGGTATGCATCTATCTCTAGTTGCATATGAGCTGACACACTACATTATACATATTCATTTTTCTCTCTCCTCTAACCTTTCTCCATTTTCTCTCTCATCAAACCCCATTTTATTTTTCTCTCACCATTTTCTCTTTCATCAAAACCTCCACATTCTCTCTCATCAAACTACTATTTTCTCTCATCAAATTACATATTTATCTCTCTTTAAACCTCCAATTTGACTCCGATGGATTCCACAGTGACGGTTACTCATGCGATTCCGGCGAATTTCTAGTCGGATTCGTCGAATTTCTGGTAAGATCTGTCGAATTTTTGGTCGGATATGTCAAAATTTGGTCAGATCTGTCGATTTTCTAGTCGAATATGTCGAATTTCTCATCGATTCCGGTGAATTTTTTATCAGATCTGTTGAATATCTCTCTCCTCTCTTTATGTCAATCTATGTTTATTTGTATGAAATTCGTGAGTTTCCTTTGTAAATTGATCTTTAATATGCATTTATTCAAGGTTCATTTTCAGCGAATTCGTGTTTAATAATTTGTTAGTTTCGTCACCAAATTTGATTGTGACTTTAATTTACATATTCGTGTTTAATTAATTTCGTGGTTGGAGATGTTCAAATTAATATATGTAGGTGTTCATTTTTTTTGAACAACAATTTTATGCTGCGATTTTAGATCTATCACTGTTCATGTTTAATTTATAAAGTTCGATGTTCAGAATTGTAGAATGAACTACATTTGGTAACTTAGTATTGTGTTGGTGTTGTTGTTGTTGTTGTTGTTGTTGGTATTGTTGTTGGGATTGTTGTTCGTGGTGGTTGTGGTAGTTATTGGTGAAATATTAATTTTGATTTTGTTATGTTCAGTTTATAATTTATCATGTTCAACTTATAAAAGATGATGTTCACAAATAATAACACTTTTGTATGATGTTCAGTTTTTCAACTCTCGTGTTAAACTTCTAAATAATCATGTTCAACTAAATTTAACTTATAAAACTGATATGTTCAACACTTTGGTGTGATGCTGTTCAATAAAATTTAACTTATAAAAATAATATATGTTCAATACTTTTGTGTGATGTTCAGTTTCTCAAGTCTCATGTTCAACTTATAAAGAATTATGTACAACTAAATTTAACCTATAAAACTATGACATCTTCAACACTTTGTGTGATGTCCAGTTTCTCTAGTCTTATGTTCAACTTATACAGAATCATGTTCAACTAAAAGGCAAGCATCAACATTAATAAAAAAGCATCAACATCAAACAACGAGCCAAAAGCATTATTTAAAACAGATGTTCATTATTCTTTACTAAAAGATCATGTTCATATTTTATAAGCAGGTGTTCATTATTCTTTACTAAAATATCAAAATTGGCACCTTCTAAATATTGTCATGTTCAGTTTATAACTCATCATGTTCAACTTATAAAAGATGGTGTTAAATTTATAAAAGATGATGTTCACAAATAAGAACATTTTTGAGTGATGTTCAATTTTTCAAATCTTATGTTCAACTTATACAAATTCATGTTCAACTAAATTCAACTTATATAAAACTAAAATATGTTCAATTACTTTTGTGTGATGTTCAATTTCTCAATCTTATGTTCAACTTATAAAAAATTATGAACAAAATCATGTTCAACTAAAAGGCAAGTAGCAACAGTAATAAGCAGATGTTCATTATTCTTTACTAAAATATCAAAATTGGCACTTTCTAAATATTGTCATGTTCAGTTTATAACTCATCATGTTCAACTTATAAAAGGCGATGTTCAATTTATAAAAGATGATGTTCACAAATAAGAAAAATTTTGTGTGATGTTCAGTTTCTCAAGTCTCGTGTTCAACTTATAACGAATCATGTTCAACTAAATTCAACTTATAAAACTATCATATTTTCATGAATAAGAACACTTTGTGTGATGTTCAGTTTCTCAAGTCTTATGTTCAATAACATTATGATTTTCATGCAGGAAGGAAAGGGTTAATATGAATGCGCCAACAAAAGAAAAAACCCGAAATTGAAGATGTGGTATTAAGAGAGGCTGCAAGAATTGAAGGAAAAAACAAGAAAAGAATATGCAAATAAGGAATCAGATAGAAAGAGAAAAAAGACCGGTGTAGCGAAAAAAGTGGAACCCGAAAGGAAAGAAGCAGAAAATTTAGAAGCATATAGAATATAGAAATAGAACTAAAATAGAAAAAGCATATAGAAAAATAGATGATAAAGTTCATTTTTTGAACATGAATGTTCATTAAGTTACTTTAAATGTCCATTTGTTTGTTCCTTATGTGTGCTTGCGGCTTACTCAAATAATGAGATTTTTTTGGGGAAAACAAGCGTTATACAAAATTTAGAAAAAAAAAATTTAATTAAATTTTTTAATTAATTTTATTTTTATTTTTTTTAAAAAAGGAAATGCACTAAAAAATGAAGGCTGGAACTGCTAAAACAAAGCAGTTGGAGCTCATATGCATGCAAAATTGCATGCATAGCTATGCAGCCAAAAATTTGGGGAGTTGAGAGGATGGGTTTGAGTTCATGGGTTTGTTCTTAACCCAAAAGTAATATGGATTTGAAGCTTCTAGGATATTTGACAACAAGGCAAATCACTTGGACACTTGGCTAGGAAAAATGGGGTGTACTTGATTAGCATCAACAATATTTATCCATCAAAAATATTATAAATATATTAATTACATTTTAAACTAGAATATAGTTAAGGTTAAATATAAATAACCTCATTTATTTTAATAGCATTCTTTTCAAATTAATTTAAGATAGAAATTTTAATTTCATAATTAATCCTTGAGTTTAAAATATTTTCTTTGGAATAACAAAAATCTCAAATCATTAAACGAATCAAATTCTGAAATTTATCTTTGAGGTAAAATCCGAGAATTAATCTCGAAGACTTACTTAAGAGATAATAATAACTCCAAAACCAAAATCTCAATATATATATATATATATATATATATATATATATATATAGGAGAAATTTTTTAGGAACGAGTTTAAGACAAACATACCCAACACGAGATTACGAGAATAATAACTGCTTAAAAATCAGGGCTATTACACTATACCACCCTTAAAATAAGTTTCGTCCTCGAAACTAATTGGAAACATAAATCTTTAGATTATTTAAGAATTATATCATTTGAAATTACTCTTGTAAATCATGGTATAGCATACAAAACGACGTCACTCAATCTCTACGTAGAAAATTTCAACATAAAATAAATCGGTACCAAAAACCTTAGGAATAACACTGGATAGAAGAACTAAATTCATGTAAGTAGTTGGGAGCCCTATGAGGGTTTTCGAACATGAGAGAAGCTTCAATACTGCTTAATTTTTTTGAAGTGAAACAGGGTTAGATAGTTTGGCAATGAAGCAACATACACTCTTAGTAAGGAGGGAGTGAATGGAACATAGAAAACTCTTGGAGAAGAGGAATTTGATAAATAATGCTTCATGGTTATTTGAAAAGGAAACTAAAATTTTCTATTAAAATTATGAAGAATATAATTTATTTATTTATTTTTTTAAAAAAATATCTTTAAAACTCGACCATTTCTTTATATTTCGCTTTAACAAGTTCATTTCATTTTTTTAAATTTTTTTTTTTCGAGATTCAAAAACAAAAATCCTAAGGTCTTTTTCAAGGAACACCAAAACCATATTATGACTCATATTTTGGATTGTTCTTCCCAACCCTTCATCATAAAGACCTCAATTCCTAGGCTCAAATTATCTATTCTTAACTCTAATTCTAATAAATTCAAACAAACAATCAACGAATAAATAAGGAAATCTAAAATCCTCAACTCACAATTTCAAGTGCGTAATTCTACTTAAACTCTCATTTCTATTTTACTTCCTCAACGAAAATGAATTATGATTAATCCTTTAACCAATGTTTCAACCTCTACAACTTATTTTCATGCACTGCGTTTTAATATTCATTTCACGAGCCAAAATCATCATTTCATGTCTTTGATTCAATGCCTAATTCCTAATAGTCAGATTTAAACAGATTCCTCATGCCCTCAAACTTATAAACTACTGCATCGAATTATTGAAGAGTCAATCATTTAAAACCTCAAGTAGAATTCAATTCGTTCTTCATAACGAAATACTTTTAATTCGAAGAGAATCACAAACCTTATATTCCAACTCTTAATGCATTATTTCTCATCATTCGTACAATAATACCCTAACCTTGTTCAATTCTTTTCACCTTTATATCCCAAATCAGGCATCCTTTCAAAACTTTTCTTCAATGTTTCATGTTTACTACCCCTACTATGCAATTATCTCTTTTTTATTTTAACTTCTTTCCCAATATACTAAAATCAACCATTTAGCTTCTACTTAATGCAAAAGGAGGCTTAAAATTTTTTAAACACGTAATATCAATTCAAATTCCAAGCTTCTAGGCTCAACTTCTCAAATGTCAACCTAAATTACCATGTTCTAACCACAATATTCCCCGATTCTGTCACAATAAGTGCATCCTGTATGTTCTTGGAAATTCCTCTAAACATTCGAGCCAATACATATCTCAATACCCAAATTCGCAAAATTAATCTTTTGAATAACCTAACCATTCCGGATCAATTCTCGATTCCTCAAACGCGAACTCAAAACTTTAAGCTTATCCTAGTAAAACAATTCAAAACTATTTCCACTTTTACCTGATCTAACAAATACATTCCTTACTCATACGTCGTGATATGAAGATCACAATAAACCCAAGAAAAATAACCTTGGCTCTGATACCACCTGTAACAGCCCGATCGTGACGAGCTGCTTGCAAGATACATGATATATGCGTTTTATATAGAGTTTTTACCCCGTCCCTTAGTACTTTTTGATCTCAAATGAGCTCTTCGGAGCGATTTTTAGTACTAATGTGCTCCTTGTAGTGTGTTTGTAGTTTCAGGTTCATCATTGTAGGAATTAACATATTTTTGTGCATTTCCTACTTATTTGAATCAATACAAGAGATTATATACTTTCGAGAGCGCAAACATTGAGTTGGAAGAATTTTCATGCAAAGCGAATAGTGAAAGAAGTAGAAAACTGAATGTCGTCCACTCTTTTGATCATAACTCGAGTTATACAACTTCAAATGCAGCGATTCAAATTGGGTTAGATTCTAGACTTCAAGAGCTTTCCAATGAGTGGTCACTCGCCTAATTCCGACGAATAACGAAGGAGATATGCCGTTTTGAAGATAGAGGATCGTGCAGTTTCAACTCGCGCCCGATCGGGCGGGCTTCGCCCGATCCGGATCGTTCTGGGCGCTGTTCTGGGCATTTTGCAACCGCCCGATCGGGCGGAATTTCGCCCGATCGGGCCGACTATCGAGCACATCGCCCGATCGGGCGACGCTTCGCCCGATCGGGCCACGCCAACCTCCAGCGTATTTCGCGAGATTTTATTTCCGATTTTGGGCTCTATTTTGGGCAAACTATAAATACTAGCCCCTTATATTTTTAGTGACATCTTTTATTCGAGTTTTCTAATTACTTAGTCTATTTTAGTTCTCTCTATTTTCTCCAAACACTTAGTTTTAATTTTAATCAAAGATTCAAGCTTTATTATTCCATTGTTCTTCAAGTCGGTATTGTTTCTTGCTTTAATTTATCTTATTGCTTGATCATGTTTTCTATTATGTTAATTGCTTTGTTATTTATTATCATGAGTGAGTAGTTTAATTTCTAGGGTTTAGGGGATCCATGAATGCATGATTGGGATTATATGTGGACTTGATTAATTGATTGATTGATTATAATTTCTATAGCTTATTATTATTGCTCGTCAATTCTGTTCGGCCGGACTATTTTGATTTGAGTTTGATTAACCTTAGATTATGTGCCGAGAGGTATAAATCTGATGTTTTTGGTCTGTGGCTATTAGATAGGAATTATTTCTAGTACGTAGCGAGAGCCCGCTAGTTGTTCTATCCTAAGGAATTCATAAGATTCGAGAGATGCATGTTTTCCTAGTTATGATTGTTAATTAATTGATATTGTCCGTTGTCCAATCCCGGTCTGCATTTGTGGTGAACCGCTGCCCTAGATTCCCTTAATATTGTTATATTCCAGTTTGATTATTTGCCTTAGCTTAATATACAAACCAATCCAATTCTTTGTTACCAGTAGTCTAGATTAGTTAATTAATAGTAGAAAGAACATTGTTTCCCTGTGGATACGATCCCTGCTTCCCTTGCTATATTTTTAGTTGGTGAACGTTAGGTTTATCTTTGATAGGAGTGCGATTTAGCCTGTCAATACAATTAACATCTACTAAACAAACTTTGACTTTTCAAACAGCTTCAAAAATTTAATTACGGCCTAACCTATCTCAAAGACACTAATTAAAACTCTTAAACTTAATTAATTATTAAAAATTTCGGCAGCACTTCCCCTAAATATGGACAACCTAAAACATTGCTTAGGATATTACGTCATAACCTTTTTAACCTGCATCAATTACATCATTCCAACATATAACATATTCCAAAATATTACCAAGGCGTCACTGCAACAACCCACACTTAATAAGCTACTTCTCAGCACACCTAACTTTAAACCAAAGAAACTTAACTTAGCTACGACTCCAATACAGATATGTAATCCATAAATTATAAACCAAAAGCTTTAAGAAGAAATTATACAGCGCATTAACAAACTCTAGGAACTAAATTACATTTGGCTAATCCATACTCCAACCTTGGACACATAAGGCCATTGGAGAACTCTACGAACCTTGCACCTGAACTGAGACCTAACTCTTGCTACCTGCAAAACATTTTAACTCTGCCATCACCAGGACAGGTTCAAAGAACAAAATTAGCGGAAATCTGAGTACACACATCCAACCTAAAATGCATTTGATAGGTGGCTCAAAATAGTTTTAGCTTTTATGTTTTATTTTGAAATGTAACTTGGTTACTCAAAACACCTGAAAACTTTACTTGAAGAAGATTTATAATTCCTTTGAAACCAATTTCGTGAAAACCGTATGATTCAAACAATTGTTATTCTTTTAAAAGAAAACGCAATGCAACCATATCACCATAGAATAATCACTATTGTTTATGACTTTACTTAGTATGTCACGTGACTCCCAATTAACAATCACCTCAATAATTTAGCTAGCAGCTTATTACCCATCTAGTTATTATCATACTCTGACTCCTTTCCAATCATAACTCAAACAGTCATTTATTCATAATATACATATTTATTCATAGCTCAATACGAAACTCACTTCCACAAAGTTATCACGTCGTATTACTTTGCTACATAACAAGCTCACAAACACCATTCCAACTCACAATGCATGTTCGATATAATTTCATAATTCTCTTCATAAAGCTCTCATAACAATTCAAATGCAGATATAGACATTCGTAAGAAATTTATAACTCGTTGCGAAAACATACAACTCAAACTCAGCATAATACCTTACATAGTCACAACATATTAGCTTACGGTTGGGGAAAGTGAACACGAATAGAGAGGGGTTATTCAACCAACTGTCTCTATTTGGTGGGGGTCGTCACCCTCCTGAAAAGCATACGCTTGCAAGACTTAACTAGGACATGTCCCTATTTACGGGTCTATCCCGCCTCTACGAGTCTACTTTTGTAGCACTCGTTTTATGGGCAAGCCGCTTTAACAGGTCTATCCCGCCGAACTTACGGGTCTATCCCGCTTCTACGAGTCTACTTTTGTAGCACTCGCTTTACGGCCAAGCCGCTTTAACGGGTCTATCCCGTCGAACTACGAGTCTACTATTGTAGCACTCGCTTTAAATGTTTTTCATCACCGACACATGTGAGCAATATGCAACACATACACGGCTACTTTCCCCTACTTAAGCATTTTATTACCAATTTATGCACTTTCGTTCTCAATATATCATTCGCACTCCTTTACTCAAGTATTAGCTTCATTCTCATTAATTTCAACTCAGTTTCTATCTTATATGACTTCTCAACCCGATTTCAATCCCAAACTCAAGACTTGCTGACACTTTCTCTTACACTTAATCAAACCGTACAATATAATTAAAATTTTGGACACTCTTCACAACTATTCCCTTTTAACTTAGAATCACTCTTTACCCTTAGTTATACTCTTAGCCCATTAATTAATCAAAAGATGCGCACAAGGTGTACAATAAATTTATTGTACACCAAAATAACTTTTACATAATTTTTTGAAACTTTTATTATGTTTTGATTAACTTTTATATTATAACAAAACAGGTTGATAGAAAAACATTTTAAACGGTTAAATAACTAATTTTATACATTATTAGTGATTTTGAAGAAATATTTTTTATTAAAATGAAAAAAAATTTAACTAAAAAATTTATACTTTTACATATATAAAGCTAACTTTTAAGTATTTTAAGTTAACTTTAACTTCGGTGTACAATATTTATTGTACACTACTTGTAAATAAGAATTTGTGTTAATTAATAATTGACTGCTAGTGGGTAACACTCATTTAAGATCCCAAGGTTATCAATAGCTTATACTTTTCTCGAATCCGAATTTATTATTTAATAGCTTAGTGTGCCTGAAATGTGTTTTATAAACATTTACATAAAACATAATCTTTATTATTCATTGAAACGTCATCTCGATAGATTTCAAACTATTAGGTTATATATATAAAAAAAAATATAGACTTGATTATTTATTTTAAAGTATATTTTTATTCTTTATAATAAACTCTTTTTAAAACTTGTTAATGATTTCTTTATTTGTAAACCATTGTCATTTTAAGAAATCAAAGCAAAACTGAAAATATCTTTCGTTATAGCCCTTCCAACTTTTAAGTTCATTAAAACACTTAAACGTTATCCAAAACTAGTTAAATTTCATAATTCATAAAGTAAGGAAAACCATATGATTTAAGAATATTTCAAAATAAGGTTGCTTATCCAGAACTATTATAAACCCTTGAAATAATTTGCTAAAGATTCATTTAAAACTCGATTTAGTTTTATTTCAAATAGTTTAGAACTTCTCATATTCCATGTTAGAAACTCTTACTTTTTATTATTAATCCTTCATTAAGAAAACAAGCGTCTTTTAAGTATTTCAAGGCAAGTTATGACCCAATTGATTCAAAATTAGACTTTCTTTGAAAAAAAATCTTTTTTAACTTAGTAAACTATAACCTTGATTGAAAAACTCCCATACGATTTAATATTAAGACCTTAAACTCCTTAGAGACTCAAGTAGGGCTACTTACATTAGGCAAGGAATTTTACCTGACCATTAACGTATTCACTTATGAATAACTCTTAATTGACACTCCCTTAACCTTTTAGACTCCTTCACATATCTCACGGTTCCCAAGTTCGACCTCAAGATACTCATTGAACTCAATTCTCAAGCCGCTCAATGCCTCAACTCAAACCATCTCTCACTTGGGTTCTCATTAACACAACATTCGTTTAAAAGAAACATGATTCTTAAAAGCATTACAATCAAATTCAACTTGCAAAGAACAAATCAATTTGCAAATACAATTCAGTTTTGCAAGACGCAATTTAATTCGCAACATAACATTCAATTTCAAAACAACATTCAATTTATACATATATATACATAATACTTAAACTCAAGATATATTTTCAAACATTGAAGTTGGTTGGACGATGTGTACCTATAGTCGCCTCATATATTCCCAAGCCGCACATTCGAACACCATTCTCCTTAATCGACCTCCAATAATATACCTCAACCAGTAAAGTCACAAATCAATAAACCATTCACTTTATTCGAATTAGAATCTCTTCTAAATTTGCTAAACCTTTCAAATTTCACCCTAATTAACCATGATCTTGGTCGAATTCCGTTTCTGAGACCTACTTAATTAGTTTTCGAAATTCATTTTGATTCAACATGGAATAAAATTTTCTTAATAAAATCAAAACATGATTTCAATTTACTTATTCACATAATTGAATTTTATTAATATCATAAAACTATTTAATTAATTTCATCATTTATAAGTTCCTTTCGAAAACTAAATACAATTTTAAATTACTTGTTCACATAATCGACACTGCTTAATCAGCCAATTGAATTATTACCTATCATCAAACAACTAGTGAAGATTAATTATCAAAGTTATTACAATTGGGATACGACTAAATTGAAATGGAAGATAATTGAATTGGGATTAGTTATACCTTCAGGAGAAATAAGGTGGAGGCAGGGAAGCGAGCAGAGCAACGAGGACACCAATAACCAACGATAAAAGGTCGGCGACGACAAAGAACCGTCGCACCGACGACCCGAAAGGGCAGCACAACCAACAAAAGAGAGAAAATCAAACATTTAGGGTTTTATGAAATTGGGGTTTTGATTTGATTCAATCAAATTCAACCTATTGATAACTGGATTAGATGATTACCTAATTAAAGGGTGGACTATCGACGGAGGCAGTTCAAGGTCACCATCGGCGGCGACACCGCACAGGGGTGAGATGAGGAGGAGGGTCGAGAGAGCAGGGAAACAACACAATCAACACAAGAACCGGCAACGAACATGTGCCGCCGGAGAGAAGGGAACAACCGGCGAGGACAACGGTGCGACAACATAAGGTAGCAGGTGAAGGAGAGAGAGAGTACGACGGTGAGGGGAGAGAGACAGAAAGAGAGTGAGAGAGAGACGGTGAGAGGGAGTTGAGAGGATGGGTTTGAGTTCATGGGTTTGTTCTTAACCCAAAAGTAATATGGATTTGAAGCTTCTAGGATATTTGACAACAAGGCAAATCACTTGGACACTTGGCTAGGAAAAATGGGGTGTACTTGATTAGCATCAACAATATTTATCCATCAAAAATATTATAAATATATTAATTACATTTTAAACTAGAATATAGTTAAGGTTAAATATAAATAACCTCATTTATTTTAATAGAATTCTTTTCAAATTAATTTAAGATAGAAATTTTAATTTCATAATTAATCCTTGAGTTTAAAATATTTTCTTTGGAATAACAAAAATCTCAAATCATTAAACGAATCAAATTCTGAAATTTATCTTTGAGGTAAAACCCGAGAATTAATCTCGAAGACTTACTTAAGAGATAATAATAACTCCAAAACCAAAATCTCAAATATATATATATATATATACATATATATATATGGAGAAATTTTTTAGGAACGAGTTTAAGACAAACATACCCAACACGAGATTACGAGAATAATAGCTGCTTAAAAATCAGGGCTATTACAGAAACTCCCACACTTTGTCATTGGAAGTATCTAAAGATGCGTAGAAACTCCCTCACTTTGTCATTGGGAGTAGCTACAAATGTTTTCGAAATCAAAGCTATAGAGTGTAATTGGGCCTGGTGTGAGGGGGTCGAAAAAGCACGAGGCTAATGCGTGACCTTGTCCCTCGTGGGTGTGACGTTTCTTTTTGTCAAATCAAGTGTAATTGGATTTCCTGTGAGTTTACACCCAATTGAATAGTAATATAGGAGTCGCCATTCAGTTTTTAACGACAATGAGAAAAACTGACAAAACCCGGTTATCGTGACATAAATAAAGGGAGTGCAATTATGTTTGACCACGACGGCCGTAGGTTCCCTTGTGATCCCTGGTGTGGGGATCTCTCAACATACACCCGCAAGGTAGAGATTGAGGGTTCGGGGGACTGTAACTACCGAGAGGAGTACTCGCTCATCGATAACTCCAGAGGCAGGATATCCTTACTAGCTCAGCATAAATAATTGAAGGGACATGCGTTAACTATAAAACTAATCTGAGTTGATTTTAACAATATGCAACATATAATACTAGATCGATCGCGATTATCTGATTTAGATTGTTTTAAGGGACCTAGCATGATAATCCAATTTCCCAACATATTATCTTTATTAGGCGTGATAGAACAATCAGATTTAATTAGTTTAACAGTTCATAAAAGGGCGAGGAAAGCAATTAAATCATGGAAAAGGGACACATTACGACGCACCCTTGAGAGGTGCGTCACGGTTCTCAGAAAACTAACCACTTTGACTTTGCTATTTCTCCTTTTATTTAACGAATCTCAAGTTATGGGACAGGATACGTTCTGTTCGATTTATGGATCGATTGCGACAGAACGCGTGATCAGTTTTGCAGCGTGAGGCTTAGGCTTAGGGGTTTAGAGTCAATACTCAGAATAATAATTGTGTGTTGTGTCTCTTTCACGTCGAACTTAGGGCCCTATTTATAGAAAAGAGTTCGTGGAAAGATAGAATTGTAGAACTCTAATCCACGAGGAATTAGGAAAGAACACGTCCAAGGTAATTTCAGCGCCCAGGGCTGGGCGCCGAAGATTTCGGCGCCCAGAGCCAGGCGTTGAAAATAGGATCTGGGCCGTTTCTTTGTCAGATTAGGATTCTTAGAATCCGGAGTGTATGAGACTTTAATCGAGTCTTTTAGTGCGTATTAATTTTATGATGGAATGCATCTGGGCCCGTTACGAACTCTAGGCTCGTTAGGATTTTAATTAATACGTAACTCTTATTTTCGAATCGTATTAGGAATAGGATTCTCTCGCAATTTCTATCTCATTTAGGATTTATGTTGGAGTGCAACACCTAATTCTGATAGGTTTCTATCTTTTATGACTTGCCACTTTTAACAACTACCCATTACGGCAATTACTATTTTAGCAGGTTTCCATAAATAGCAGGTTTCTATAAATAGTTGGTTTCGGGTGAAATGAAAATGGGAATTGAGATTCGTTATTTTATAGGAGATGCGTTGTCAAGTGGAGATTTACGTTCTCATCATCGAACCTTCCCTTTCGGGAATGGGGACAAAAGTAGGTGTCTACAGTTAGCCCCCACTTTGACTGAGTCTTGGAGTAAGACGATGGTCAAAGTATTAGACGGAGTGCGCCACACAAGTCATGGTGACCTGCTTTGCGAGGGTCTCACGAGCCCCCGAGTGATAACATTTGACTTAAGGGTCATCACTTGAAGTGTCGACATATCCCTCACGTGTCATTGGGATTTGTCAACGGATAGTATAGAAAACTCCCTCACTTTGTCATTGGAAGTATCTAAAGAGGCGTAGAAACTCCCTCACTTTGTCATTGGGAGTAGCTACAGATGTTTTCGAAATCAAAGCTATAAAGTGCAATTGGGCCTGGCCAAGCCCAATCACGAGGTAAAAATGTTTTTAAAGGTTCTCATTTTTACGGTTAGCTAAACGAGAAAACCCCCTTGTTTTTATGGGACGTAAAACGAAGGAAAATCCAGCATGTCGTTCTTTTTTGGAAAAACGGAAAACCAATCCTTTAATTTTTGGAAAAAGGGAAAACCAGAAAGAGTTATCGCTGCTGCGACTAAGGACCTGCGCGGTTAGTGACGCAGACCCCGCCAGCTGAAGATGGCGAGCCTGTCCGCTGAGGGTGGACGCCCCGTCCGATAGAAGTGGAAGAATCTGTTTTGATGTTTTGAAAATAAGGACCTACGCGGTTTTGTGACGTAGACCCCGCCGGCTGAAGATGGCGAACCTGTCCGCTAGGGGTGGACACCCCGTCCGATAGAAGTGGACGAATCTGTTTTGAAATTTGTTTGTGCTTTTTGAAAATAAGGACCTGCGCGGTTTGTGACGTAGACCCCGCCGCCTGAAGATGGCGAGCCTATTTTAAATTTGAAGACTTTATTTTTCGAAAACTGAGGACCTGCGCGGCTAGTGACGCAGACCCCACCCGTTGAAGGTGGGCGAGCCCATTTTGATTACCTTTTTTCATTTTGCCTATGTGGAAGGGCTTTTGTATTTACAACATGTTGGTGGGTCGCAATATTCCCTGATTAAGTGTGTCCTATATGTGGGCCCACACTGTGTATATTTCTGTTAACGATACCCTTTTTTTAAAAAAATACCGTTTTTTCTTTGAGATTATCCAAACACGGGACTGTGTATAGCGTAGTCCGGAAACATGATTTTAACCTTGCACACTCTTTGTTGGAGTATATATTTTTTCGCGAGCCCCCAAGCAATCGGGCTCATCGGTCACTTTTGCCAAGAGAGGTACGTAGCTTATAACGTCTTTTAATCATGTCTGGGGTCATGCTCGTATGTGCGAGTGACCTTTATAGTGGTATGCTATTTTGACGAGGTCGTGGAGTGCGACTTCAGTTTCCGGGCGACAAATTTTTTTTTCAATAATATTCGGTTTAGCTTGGCCCGGATTAATCTTTTGACAAACAAACATTTTTTATTTTGAGAAACCAACGACTTAACAATATTTTTTGGTGTTTCGAAGAATGACCTTGATATTTATTTTGCTCATATTTATTTTGAAAAGTGTACACATATATTCCTTGAGACGAGTCTAAGTTTTGACCAAGTTTTAACATTCATTTTTTGATATTTGGGTGCTAAAGGTGCTTTTGGGCTTGATCTTAATTGCAATAGGGCCTCGCGTCTAGCGACACAGTTTTAAGTCCTTTCCTGTTCCGCGTTTTGTGAAATCTGAGCCTTGGGCTGCATTTTCAGCGCCCAAGGGAGGGCGTTAATTATTTCGGCGCCCAGCCATGGGCGCTGAAAGTCCTCTCCTGGCGATTTTTGGTTTTCGGATTTCTTAACGCGTTTCCGAATGGGATCAGGAGATAACTTGATGTGTTCAGCTATATATAGGGGCTAGATACGTCCCTATTTTCCATCACTTTCAATTTCCTTCTCTCTTATAATTGCTGCGTTTTTAATTACTCCTTGCTTTCGTTATGTCGATTCCTCCTTTCTCACTCCAACGGGCTGTTAGGCGTTGGCTACGAGCCCTTACTCCTACAGAGAAGGCTTTGTTGAAAGAATACCATCTAGAGGCACTTTTAGGCTTACAACAAATTAATATTGATTATGACTTCCTGCATGCATCCCTAGGCTTTTGGGATTCCGATCATCATGTTTTTGTCTTTCGAGGCAACGAAATATGTCCTTTGCCAGACGAATTTTCCGCGATCCTTGGTTATCCTACTAATGCTACTCCTGCCACTCCTGGCACCATTGAAGAGGGTAAAACAACCATAGGGGCTTTCCTAGGACTAGATGCTCACATGCTTGCTGAGATTGTTGTAGGTGATGAGGTTAATTTGGCAAAGCTTGTAAAACACCACTTTAGACCTAGTAAAAATATGAATGAACAAAAATTGAACATTCGAGCCCTTGTATTTTGCTTGTTGAATCATTATTTGCTGTCGAATAACAATGGTGAGTTCGGTGACATAAGGTTGATCCCCTTGATTAGCCAGATGGAAAGCTGTTATTCTATCATACCATTGGTTGTTGGCGAGACTTCGCTGAGTGCGGATGAGCTGAAGAAGGATGTCAAATCTGAATATTTTAAGGGGAGCCCCCTATTACTGCAGGTAATCGATCTTTTCCTTGCGCATGTTTTTTTTGCATTCTTTTACTCGTCCTGCCTGGAGCTGAGTTTCAGCGCCCAGGGCTGGGCGTTAGAATTATCGGCGCCTGGTCCTGGGCGTTGAAACTGCGCCCCAGGCTTCGTTTGATTATTTATTATTTTTTAATCTGACCGTACCCGTTTTTTGCAGATTTGGCTCATGGAACGACTTAGGCTCTTAGAAATCCCTGCCGATCCTAAACACTATCGCCCTATAGCCTTGGGTAACCGGAAGTGTTTGCACCGAGGCCAGGACGAGGCCGAGTGGACCTCCTTTTTTACTCATGGTATCTGTTCTATTAAGTGGGTGGTACCGTGGTGGGGTTTGACTACTATGACGGGGGGTTCTGATGTATCGGTTTATGTTTCTTTGTTGGGGCTATCCCGACCCATTTATATCTTTCCTTATCGAGTCATGCGTCAATACGGCTTAAGGCAGACCATCCCCTTTTCTGATACGGTACCACCTAAAGTAGCGGCCTTTTCACAAGCACGGGTTCAGGCATGGGCTAAGTATTATGACGGTCTCCCGCGTTGGGCCGTAACTACAAATGGCTTTGTGGGTCTCTCTGAAAACTATAAGTTGTGGATGAGCTCCGATGATAAAGCTGTGAGGACCGAGGCTCAAAATGGGGAGTCGGCTGAGCTTTTGATACCTCGTATTCGGGTTAGATATGAGGGCCGTGATTCTGCCAATCCTCGCACCCATGGTATTAAGACTGTGAAAGCTCGTCCTGATCGAAAGCGAAAGGAAATTCCTCCCCGTTCCAGTTCTAGGCCTAAGAAGATGCCTAACATGAAGGGGTCTGCTATTGCTAAAAGAAATGCAAGCTCTCGCGGAGATCGTCGCCGGAACAATGTATGGGTTAGGAAGGCTCAGCCGCCTGTAGAAACAGTGACTAATCTAGTTGATGTTGATAATCCTTCTCCCACCATTGTCTGTGCCCTTGAGGCTGAGCAGGCTGTAACTGTTCAAACTGGGAATGTTTCTGAAGCCTCGGCATCTTTGGAAGTTAGTATCCAGGAGCCGGTTCTTATGGAGATTGATATAGGAGCAGTGCAGAGACCTGTAGGGGTGGACCCTGCGAACATTGCCCTCTACAAGACTTTATTTGATGATCTGGAAGAACTAGAGTAGTGTAGTTCTTGCTAGGGTGTAGGTGCCCTTTATTTATTTCAGTTGTGTTTGTTTTTCATTCCTAGCACTTTTGTTTTCCTTCTTATTATTTTTTAATAAAGGCGTATTTTATTATTATATTTTTTACTTTCGTTTTTGCTTCCCCCCTTTTTTTTATATTTTATATATGTCTAACACTTTTGCACAATGTATATATGTTTTTTTTTTATTGGACCGAATCCTTGGTAAGGATTGCCTACGTATCTTGTCAGAATCAGGTCGTGCGTAGTTCTAGCTAAAATAAATTCTAGGATGCCGGATTTCAATAGATATGCTCTGAGGTGGAAACATATTATTTAATCGGTCAAATGAGTGAAGTATCATTATTTTCGTCTGCTTTTTTTTTTTTTTTTTGCCGTAAGCCGTGTATAAAAATGAAATTGTTTTTTGTACGACTATTTTTTTTTTTTGGGTACGCGTATCTAGATACGTGCTGTACCCCCCCAAGTGTTCGTTATTTTTCCGTTATGTGCGGATAAAATGACGAGCACTTTCTGGCAAAAACGTTAGACAGGCAGAGAGTTTCAACCCCCAGGTTAGGGCGTCAAAGATTTCGGCGCCCAGCCCTGGGCGCTGAAAATGACTTCTGGGCGGTCGTTTTTCGACGCTTTGCTTCACATGTTCTTGCACTTATTTCTTTTCTCTTTATTTTATGCTTTTGCCTTTTCACTCGTATTAAAATCAATTTTGAGGATATTTCGAAGGCTTTTTTGACTGTTAGCGTGAGACGCATTTTTGTCCGGATTAATTTTTTCTATTTGTGACTCAAAACAGTTTTGAGAATGGGGTTAGTGTGTGGAAGATATGAAGATCTTTGTGTAGGCTTTTGAGTGGGCTGAGGTGCGTGTTGATGCCGGGGGCGGTGTTTATCCTTATGAGTTTTTTTTCTTGAGAAACATTTGCATGGTTTCTTTTGCTTTCTTTGGGTTGCATGGGTTAGACCCTTATGTTTTGGTAATATGATAATGTGGTTCATTTTGGGGTTTGATGAATTTCGATGTCACGATTCAAGACCGAGTGGGCCTTGTTTATTGGGCCTAGAGTGGGCCGCTTCTTTGCAAGTACGTTTGGTGCTCTTTTAGTGTTAGAAATAAAGTTTTTTTTTCTTTAGGAGGAATATTACGCCTTTATTAATTTGGAAAGTAAGGAAAACACACTGAAATAAAATTAACCTATATTCTAAGGGGTCTTAGGACCATCTAAAGCCTTTATTTTTTTCTACCAATCTAAAGAACTACTAGGCGCTTTTTTACTATGGTGCTCTATATGGCTCAAGCCTTGGGTTTAGTCTCGTAAAACTTTGGTCCTTTACCGGTACTCATCTTGAATTATATTCCTTTTGCGTTGACCCACTGATATGTCTTCACCCATCCGTTCTCGATCCCTTCTAGTGTTGATGCAGGAGAGATTAACCGGGTTGGATCGAAACTTTCATCTTGTAAAGCTAGGGTAGTCATCACAGTCTCGTCCTCCATAGGCCTCGATTCGTTAAACAATGTCCATAGAGCCTGGTTGTCCAATATTTCAGCTGTTTTGGTCTTGGTGAGGTGGGGTGTCTCATCCAAGGCGTGGCAGTCATGGAAAATTTCAAATCCGGGTTTTAGCAAGCCATCCTGAACGAAGGGTTTAGGGAAATCACAGCATGGGTGTTCTTCTCCTTCCCGAATGAACATCCCGTTAAGGGTCCTTTGATATGGGGGAAGGAGGGTGGTTTGTTTGGCCTTGTTGAGGCGTAGCCTAGACAGGCGGTCAGCAATATCTTCCTCCGTTGGTTCATAGCCTAAGCCAAAGGGAGTAGATTTGTTGGGTAAAGGGTGGAATGTGCATTCCTTCTTCCTTATGCCCAATGGGGTTCCTGGGAAATAACCTTGAGCTAACAGCATTCTAGGGACGACTCGGGATGCGTGTGGGTCTAGGAATGCTGGATCGTAATCTTCGACGAACTGGATTGCTTCATCCATTTGAAACCCATAAAGGTCGTCTGCAGTTTCGGCCGTTCCAACCATAGTACAATTGACGTCGAGGGGAGGGGCGCGGATTTCCAGTATTGCCCCGTTATGGTTAAGTTTAACCATTTGGTGCAAGGTAGAAGCCACACCTCCCAAGTCATGGAGCCAAGGTCGCCCCAAGAGGAGGTTGAAAGTGGGCTTGATGTCGATTATTTGAAACTCTGTGGTGCGTGCCACAGGCCCAGTTTGTATGGTAAGGTTGATTTTTCCCAACACAGGCCTTCGAGAGTTATCATAGGCTCGTACCCCTTGCGTGGAGGTTTGGAAGTCGTCGTTTCCTAGCCCCAAGCAATGGGCGGTTCGCAAGGGGCAAACGTTAACCGCTGAACCGTTGTCTACGAGCGCTAGGGGGATGTTTTGTACTTTGCATCCGACCACTAGATAGAGGGCTTTATTATGAGCACCCCCCTCCTTGGGCAAGTCTTTGTCAGTGAAAACTATGGCCTTTTCTCCAGCATCTCTCGTGACGTGGCTAACCAATGAGTCAGGTGTGATATCTGTAGGTACCGAGATGAGGTCAAGTGAGCGGATAAGCTTTTCGCGATGTTCCTTTGAAGTACACATGAGATCCCAGATGGTAATCTCGGCCTTGGTTCTTTTTATCTACTTCAAGAGAGGATTTTCAATGACTTCCGCGATGGTGGTGTGCCGTCCATTCTCAGGAGTTTGTCTGACTGGGATATCGTCCATAGGAGGTGGGCGAATATCCGATTGATATATCTTTCCGGATCGGGTGAGATTGTCGACTTCGGGTCCCTGAGGGGTGGTGTCAATGAGAGCATACCCGGGCCAAGTTTCAGTAAAGAGGTCCTGGCCCGAGACTTGAGATAGGTAGATATCTTCAGCATCATCATTCCACACACCGCACACTTCACTCTCGATTCGATCCATAGGGACCACAACGAGTGGTGCTCCTTGGGGTGTAATGTACACCGTAGGGTCGAAGTTCTCATTTTTTGGTTGGTCGAGAGAGATGTGACAAGAGCCGAGTGGGCTCTTGTTGTTGTTGGGTTTGCCAACGTTAGGGAGAGGTATCACTTCATCCTCTATCATGTCCTGCATCGTGTTTTTTAGATTCCAGCAGTTTTCAGTGTCATGCCCATTTCCTTGATGGAATTTGCAGTAAGTACCTTCGACCCAATATTTGCTCTTGACAGGAGGGTCACGGGTGGGGCCTATAGGCCTCAACTTTCCTTGACTGGTTAGTCTTTCAAGGGCTTGTACTAAAGTTGACCCGAGTGGGGCAAACTTTCGATCTCGGACCCATCTTCCAGGGCTTCTTCGGGCGGGAGTCTCTTCTACGGCATGGACTTCTTGGGCTTGGGATGTATTGCCCCTGTTGTAGGCGTTGCTTTTGTATGCGGGCTTACTTTGTATTGTTTTTGCGAGGTCATCCTCGATCTTTATTCCCACATCATAAACTCTTTCGAAAGTGTCAAGTCCCAGGTACCTAAGGTGTTGTTTGTAAGCCGGGTCCAGGTTGTCAATTAATTTTTGGACCAATTCTGTTTCGGGAGGCCTATTGATTAGTTGGGCCGCCCGGTCCCTCCATCTAGCAAAGTAGGTTGTGAAACCTTCATTTTTCTTTTGGAAGAGAACTTCCAGCTCGCGCATGGTGACTTGAAAATCCATGTTCGACGAGTATTGCTTGATGAAGACATTGACAAGTGGGGAAGAGCTTAGGGTCCCGGTGGTAGTACCATTTGAGCAGCACAGGTTCCAAGGACAAAGGAAAGGCAGGTAAATACATGGACTTGTCCACGCCTTTCAAGTTCATGGCATTCACAAAGCTCAATAGATGATCACGGGGATTGTCCGTGGCTTTAAACTTTGGTAAGTCAGATGAACTGAACTTTTCTGGTAGTTTTCCAGGAAAAGGTTCAGGATCGAGGGAGAAGTACTTGCTCCCCATGGTTTGCTGTAGGACCATTTTTTCAATCCTCTTCTCGTTATCGAGGTCATTTTTGGCTTGCGCAGCCGCCAAGGCTTCATTTTCCATTTTCAGTTGGCTCATAAGTTGGGCCATTTGGACCATCTGGTCTCGCAATTCTTCGATGGACATGTTTGAGGGTGCGAATCGAGGTTGGGGAAACGGAGATCCTTGAAATGAGGGATGACGGACGGAGCTTGGAGTCACTAAACCTGGTGTTGGTGATGTATCTTCGAGACGCACTAACCTTTGATTTTCAGATCAACACCAAGTGGCAGGACCAGCCCTATGCATAAGATAAGCTAAAGTTTAGGCCCCAAAGTTTCAAGCATTACTTAGTCTAGACTTTTGACTTTCTCTATTGGTTTTTCGCTCTTTCTTTTGTTGGTACACTTTTGGTTTTTCTTTTGGTCATTCTTTGGATTTTCGAAACACTTGCCCGTGTGACATTCGTAGTTATTAGCATGCTCGGTTTTGGTGCCGAGCATTGTCGTCGTAGAAGACCTAATCAACGACACAAAGAGTTATTTATTTTTATTCATATTTTTTTTAGTCGCTTTAAGAATCGAGTGCTTTTCACACGCCCTTGCAGCAATTTTTACGAATAGTTTTTTTTGCTACGTAATTTTTGCGCGGGCACCGAGGCTGTTGCGCCTGACCCAAAGGCCAGGCAGCAACTTCAGCGCCCAGCGTAGGGCGTGAGAAATTTTGGCCCCCAGCCAGGGGCGTTGAAAATGCGTCCCTGGCTGGTTCTCGTCTTTTGTTTGCGTATACTTTTTGTTTATGCGACTTTGATTTTGTGTGCTTTCCTAATAACGTCCTTTACGCGTTGTGCGGCGTTTGTGGGATTCGTTACGGGCCATCCCGAGTGTCGCTTATTTTTGTGGCGATCGTTCGGGTTTGCGGAACACGTATTTTGGTATAACTCTTTGGCCAATCGGTTTATGAATGTTTGGGCAATTTTTAAGGTCGTTGGTTTTCTAACGTTGTTTGTCACACACAATCACATATTTCGCTACACATAACTAACATTACATCATGAGGCAATAATAATATGTCATGTAGTTTATGATAGGCTTCTATGGGTAGTATTTGCGCCTGGCCTGGTACCGCTTCTATCGCAGATCCAACACATGCCCCGGTTGAGGTAGTGCCTTCAACAGACGAATTTCGCCCAAGAGGCCAATCACGATGTAAGCCAAGGGGGCATGCACCAATGAGAGGGACCTAATGGGCGAGCGATTGGGTTTGGGACGGGTGTACTACTAGCGAAAGTGCCGAGTGGACAACATTCGAAGAGTATGCACCCCCCGGTTGGCGATGGGTATCCTTAGTCCCCACTCCCGAGATGAAACATCCAAGGGAGCCAAGATTCGTTATGCGGTTCTGTCCGTTCACATTAATATGCTGATTTTCAGGTCGTCCCAACTTGATGGGGAAATAAACGCGGGGTAGGATCATTTCACCCTTCGGCTATTTTGATTACCTACGAGCACGAGTATTTCCTTCACTATCCCCAGTGGAGTCGCCACTGTGAGGGGGTCGAAAAAGCACGAGGCTAATGCGTGACCTCGTCCCTCGTGGGTGTGACGTTTCTTTTTGTCAAATCAAGTGTAATTGGATTTCCTGTGAGTTTACACCCAATTGAATAGTAATATAGGAGTCGCCATTCAGTTTTTAACGACAATGAGAAAAACTGACAAAACCCGGTTATCGTGACATAAATAAAGGGAGTGCAATTATGTTTGACCACGACGGCCGTAGGTTCCCTTGTGATCCCTGGTGTGGGGATCTCTCAACATACACCCGCAAGGTAGAGATTGAGGGTTCGGGGGACTGTAACTACCGAGAGGAGTACTCGCTCATCGATAACTCCAGAGGCAGGATATCCTTACTAGCTCAGCATAAATAATTGAAGGGACATGCGTTAACTATAAAACTAATCTGAGTTGATTTTAACAATATGCAACATATAATACTAGATCGATCGCGATTATCTGATTTAGATTGTTTTAAGGGACCTAGCATGATAATCCAATTTCCCAACATATTATCTTTATTAGGAGTGATAGAACAATCAGATTAGTTCATAAAAGGGCGAGGAAAGCAATTAAATCATGGAAAGGGACACATTACGACGCACCCTTGAGAGGTGCGTCACGGTTCTCAGAAAACTAACCACTTTGACTTTGCTATTTCTCCTTTTATTTAACGAATCTCAAGTTACTGGACAGGATACGTTCTGTTCGGTTTTTCGATCGATTGTGACAGAACGCGGGATCAATATCGCAGCGTGAGGCTTAGGCTTAGGGGTTGGAGTCAATACTCAGAATATGAATTGTGTGTTTCACGTCGAATTTGGGGCTATATTTATAGAAAAGAGTTTGTGGAAAGATAGAATTTTTGAGCTCTAATCCACGAAGAATTAGGAAAGAACACGTCCCAGGTAATTTCAGCGCCCAGGGCTGCCAGAGCCAGGCGTTGAAAATAGGGTCTGGGCCGTTTTCTTTGTCAGATTTGGACTCTTAGAATCCGGAGTGTTTGAGACTTATTCGAGTCTTTTAGCGCGTATTAACTTTACGACGGAATGCGTCTGGGCCCGTTACGAACTCTAAGCTCGTTAGGATTTTAATTAATACGTAACTCTTATTTTCGAATCATATTAGGAATAGGATTCCTCTTGTAATTTCTATCTCATTTAGGATTTATGTTGGAATGCAATACCTAATTCTGACAGGTTTCTATCTTTTATGACTTTCCACTTTTAACAACTACCCATTACGGCAGTTACTATTTTTAGCAGGTTTCCATAAATAGCAGGTTTCTATAAATAGCAGGTTTCGGGTGAAATAAAAAGGGGGATTGAGATTCTTATTTTATAGGAGATGCGTTGCCAAGTGGAGATTTATGTTCTCATCATCGAACCTTCCCTTTCGGGAATGGGGACAAAAGTAGGTGTCTACAGATAAACAGAGGGAAAGATATGCTTGAAGTATAACTTAGTACATATATCTTTCCAATAAGTCTGAAATGTAAACGGACTTGCAGAGATGAAACACTCCCTTCCTACAATGAAAAATTTGAAATATATCCAAAAGGTTGTACAATTGATGACTATCTCCTTTTCTACTCATACAATGATATGAAAGAAATAATGCCCTTGGTCCAAGTATGCATTTAATGTTAA
The DNA here is from genome assembly GCF_020520425.1 of Spinacia oleracea. Taxonomy (NCBI): domain Eukaryota; kingdom Viridiplantae; phylum Streptophyta; class Magnoliopsida; order Caryophyllales; family Amaranthaceae; genus Spinacia; species Spinacia oleracea. The sequence continues at coordinate 22,670,177 of NC_079491.1, read as the reverse complement.
GTCTAATAAATGCGGTTCAGTATTAATTAACAAGTTAATAATTCAGTGAGATCAAGTGAGCTGAATGCCTAGCTAGAGGCCGCTTCAGTTCAAGTGGAATTAATGATATTAATCCACAGCTTACTCTTGACTGAACCCGTAGGGTCACACAAATAGTACGTAAACGGATCAAGTATTTAATGGCATTAAATACTCCATCTATGGATATTCGGAATCGACGGATCTTGGTTTCAGTGGGAGCTGAGATCGTCACAAGCAAGAAATGAATACTCCGGAAACGATGATGTTGCTGGAAACGGAAATATGGATCGTATCGGAAATATAAATATTATCCAAGTCGTAGATGTTGCCGAAAACGGAAACATGGTACGTATCGGAAAATATTATTGGAAATGGAAATATTACCGGAATCGGAAATATTGCCGGAAACGGAAATATTGTCAGAATCGGAAATATTATCGGAATCGGAAAATAATTCCGGAAACAGAAATATCAAATATTTGTTCGAAACGGAAATTAATTCCGGAATCGAAAATATTAAATATTGTTCGCATCGGAAATGAATTCCGGAACCGGGAATTTAATCGGAAGCGCATCGTACGAATTAGCATCGGACGAGGCTTGCTAGACGAAGGCCCAGCACGAAGCCAGGCCCGCACCCAGCAAGCCAAGCGCCCAACACGAAGGCCACAACCTCGCCAGGCCCAGCGCAAGGCCAGGCCCAACAAGGCTGCAGGCGTGCGCGGGCTGTATGCTCGTGGGCTGCGAGGCAGCGCGGGCTGCATGCTCGTGGGCTGCGAGGCAGTGCTCACGCGTGTGGGCCGCAAGGCCTGCGCGGTGCGTGCTTCCCTCGTAGTCGTGCAACACTCGTGTTCGTAACGAATCCTAATCCTATTGGAATTGGTGCATTGATTAAATCCTAATCCTAAAAGATTAAATTTATTATTTAGAGTTCTAATAGGATTCTAATTAATAAATCAATATCCTAGTAGGATTATAATTCTTTTCCATAAACTCTATAAATATAGGCCTAGGGTCACATATTTAACAGACAATTGAAGTATTCTAAAGGTAAGATTTTGAAGCAAAAATCAGCCAAACACTTGCAACCTATTAGCCGAAAATCCTAGTAACCTTAAGGGCGATTCTAGTTGGTCAAGCTTAAGGCGGATCCGGACGTGCTGTGGACTATCTACGGAGGGACGACACTTGGAGTCCTAAAGATTTGTTCTTGTTCGGTTCGGGCGCAGCTAGGGAGGGCACGCTACAAAGTGTATGCATCTAAATTATGCTAAATGATTATGTGTAAATAATATGTTTCCTGACTTTATGGTTTTTTCCGCATGATTTATGTTTTGTCATATGTATCATAACCTAACAGTGGTATCACGAGCCTCTTATTATTTTCATAATCTAAATTGCATAAACATGGTTAAATATTACAAATTTGCAAGGAATTAAAAGGGGTGATTAATTTTCGTAATTGTTAATTAATTGCAAATTGCGTTTGTTTAATTATATGTACGCAGTTTTTCGGCAGAATGTTCGTTACTCAACCAAATCGAGTGATTTTTGTGTCAATTCCGTAGGTAAAAGGCATTCTAAAGTATTTTTCGCCGAAACCCAGAATTCCCAAATTCGAAGCCTACCTATGACTTTTCGGAGGTTTTAGTTTTTCGAACGCAAAAGTTTGTAAATTTAAGATGTTAAATTGAATATTTGCGATTCTTGTTGATAAATCTTGAATCTTTGATTGACCTACTGTATATGTTTAACAAGTTTGAATGCCTAGCCTTGTTAATTATACAACCTAATTTGTAATTATGATTAATTTGTTGAAATTCGAATAATTTAGAATTAATTTGATTTTCATAATTAATTAATAATTTAATTAGGTACCAATGATTAAAAATAAAAACTACCATCAAAATTGTTAATTTGTGTTAAATTTTAAATTTTTATGACCTAGATTTGAATCCATGTTAGTCGGAAATTAATTGATTAATAAATTTTCTATTTTTCGCCCTAAAATTATGAAATTAATATGATTTATTAATTTGTCATTAATTTTGGAAATAAAAGTTTTAATTTTTATGCAATTCGCTCATAAAACTTGCACGCACAAAGCAATGGATGCTACGTGTTACCCTTAAGGGGTGTTGTATAGTGCGGGCATGCGACGACGAGCAAGGGAGCTCGTCGCCCATGTGGTACGATGCAACGAGCAAGGGCCATGGCACACGAGCACAAGGCAGCACGCTGCCATGTGTCGAGTGTTGTGCGCATGTGGGCGAGTGGGCAAGGGCGAAGGGCAAGGCGCAAGCCAGTGGCAGACGCATGTGGGCAGCAAGCGTGTTGCGCCACAGCGCGCGCTGCCACACGCAGCAAGCAAGCAGACGCAAGGCGACGAGCAAGCGGGCGCGCGCAGCGTGGCCTGCAGTGCTGCGTTGCGTGTGGCCTGCAGGCGCGACGAGCGAGCAAGCGCGCGCAGCGTGGCCTGCAGTGCTGCGTTGCGTGTGGTTGCTTGCGTGTTGCTGTACGAACAATCAAGGGGCGCTAAGCCTCGTGCACTCGATGGGGCTTGGGGCGCAAGCCCAAGTGCCTCGTCGTGTCTCGATTGAGTCGTTTCAAATTTAATTTTGAATTTTCAGTTCGGAAATAATTTTAATTAATTTTAAAATTAATAATTTAAATTGTTTTCTCGGATTTTAATTTTGAATATTATAATTATTATAAATTTTATTTATACTAATTATTTTACTAAAATTAAACCTTGAATTAATTTAAATTCGTTTAATTCAACTGAAATAAATTAAATTAATGGATTCGATTATAAATTTTATATGAGCTTTAAATTTTAATTAAATTTGTATGTTTCCGGTTAGACTAGAAATACATTTTTATGTTTAAAATTAGTAAAGCATATGAATTTATTGGTTTAAGATCAGAAGAACGGGACAATCGTTCCATCTTCAGGTATTTCGTTATAGACTGTATACTTGCTAATTCAACTTCTTGGGTATTAGATACAGTTTGTGGCTCACACTTATGTTCCAATCCACAGGGACTAAGAAGAAGTAGAAAGTTAAGCAAGGGTGAAGTCAACCTACGAGTGGGAAATGGAGCACGAATTGCTGCATTAGCTGTAGGAACTTATTATTTGTCGTTGCCCTCTGGGCTAGTTTTGGAACTGGAAGAGTGTTTCCATGTTCCAAGTCTTACTAAAAACATCATTTCTGTTTCTTGCTTAGCTGCTAAGGGATTTTCCTTTTTAATAAAAGACAATAGTTGCTCGTTTTATTTTAAAGAGATGTTTTATGGATATGCTAGATTAGTCAATGGACTTTATTTATTAGATCACGACAAACAAGTTTATAACATAAATACCAAGAAGGCCAAAAAGGATGATTCAGATCTCACCTATCTGTGGCATTGTCGATTAGGCCATATTAACCTGAAACGCATAGAAAGACTTCAAAAGGAAGGAATTCTAGAACCATTTGACTTAGAGGATTATGGTAAGTGCGAATCATGTTTTCTTGGCAAAATGACAAAGCAACCTTTCTCTAAAGTTGGAGAAAGAGCAAATGAACTATTGGGTTTAATCCATACAGATGTATGTGGACCAGTGAGTACAAATGCTAGAGGTGGTTTCAGCTACTTTATCACTTTCACTGATGACTTCAGTAGATATGGTTATGTCTACCTAATGAAGCATAAGTCTGAATCCTTTGACAAATTCAAGGAATTTCAGAGTGAAGTAGAGAATCAATTAGGCAAGAAGATTAAAGCACTGCGGTCTGATAAAGGCGGTGAATATCTGAGCTATGAATTTGATGACCATCTGAAAGAATGTGGAATTCTATCAGAATTGACTCCTCCTGGAACACCACAATGGAACGGTGTGTCGGAACGGAGGAACAGAACCTTGCTAGACATGGTTAGGTCAATGATGGGTCAGGCCGAACTTCCAATAGAATTTTGGGGACATGCACTAAATACAGCTGCACTCACTATAAATAGAGCTCCGTCTAAAGCTGTTGAAAAGACCCCATATGAGTTATGGTTTGGAAAGCCTCCAAATGTGTCTTTTCTTAAGATTTGGGGATGTGAAGTATACGTCAAGCGATTAATTTCAGACAAACTTCATCCAAAATCTGACAAATATATCCTTGTGGGCTATCCAAAGGAAACAAAGGGGTATTACTTCTACAATACATCTGAGAACAAGGTGTTTGTTGCTCGAGATGGTATCTTTTTGGAAAAGGATCACATTTCCAAAATGACAAGTGGGAGAAAAGTACACCTCGAAGAAATTCTAGTCGAACAACAAACTCTAGAGAATGCTCAAGATGACATTCAAGATGAAACTCAGAGATCTTTAGAAGTATCTGGTGAGAATCATGGTCAATCTAGAGATGTAACCCCGCGTAGATCGCAGAGATATAGATCTCAACCGGAAAGGTACTTAGGTATTTTGACGAACGAGAGCTATGATGTTCTATTACTTGAAAGTGATGAACCTGCGACTTATAAGCAAGCTATGACGAGCCCTAGCTCCAAGCAATGGCAAGAAGCCATGCAATCTGAATTAGACTCCATGTCTGAAAACCAAGTATGAGATTTGGTCGATTTGCCAGATGGCTACCAAGCCATTGGAAGCAAATGGGTTTTCAAACTGAAAAAGGACAAGGATGGGAAACTAGAAGTTTTCAAAGCTAGATTGGTTGCAAAAGGTTACAGGCAAGTACACGGTGTGGATTACGATGAAACCTTTTCACCAGTTGCAATGCTAAAGTATATTCGGATAATGTTAGCAATCGCTGCATATTACGATTATGAAATATGGCAGATGGATGTCAAAACTGCTTTCTTAAACGGTGTTTTAACAGAAACTGTGTTTATGACACATCCTGAAGGTTTTGAGGATCCAAAGAATGCTAAAAAGGTATGCAAGCTAAAGAAATCAATCTACGGATTGAAGCAGGCATCCAGGAGCTGGTATATACTTTTTGATGAAGCAGTCAGTGACTTTGGTTTCATCAAGAACGCAGACGAATATTGTGTATACAAGAAGGTCAGTGGGAGAAAAATTTCTTTTCTAGTACTATATGTCGACGACATATTACTTATCGGAAATGACATTCCTATGTTGAACTCTGTCAAGATTTGGCTTGGGAAATGTTTTTCGATGAAGGATCTAGGAGAAGCACAGTACATATTGGGCATCAAGATTTACAGAGATAGATCTAAAAGGATGATTGGACTTAGTCAAAGCACTTATATCAATAAAGTACTTGATAGGTTCAAGATGGCAGACTCCAAGCGAGGCTACCTACCCATGTCTCATGGAATGACTCTAAGCAAGACTCAGTGGCCAAAAACACTTGATGAGCGTAGACGAATGAATGGGATTCCGTATGCATCATTGATTGGTTCAATAATGTATGCTATGATATGTACACGCCCGGATGTTGCGTACGCACTCAGTGCTACGAGGAGATATCAGTCAGACCCAGGAGAGGCACATTGGACTGCTGCCAAGAATATTCTGAAGTACCTGAAAAGGCACAAAGATGACTTCCTGGTCTATGGTAGAGATGATGAATTAATTGTTAAAGGCTATACGGACGCAAGTTTCCAAACCGACAAAGATAATTTCAGATCACAGTCTGGGTTTGTCTTCTGCCTCAACGGAGGTGCAGTAAGCTGGAAAAGTGCTAAGCAAATCACCATTGCGGATTCTACAACTGAAGCGGAGTACATTGCTGCACATGAAGCAGCAAAGGAAGCTATATGGCTAAGGAAGTTCATAGGTGAACTTGGTGTAGTCCCCTCCATTAAAGGACCAATAGCCCTATATTGTGATAATAACGGAGCTATTGCACAGGCAAAGGAGCCTAGACACCACCAAAGAGTCAAGCATGTACTTCGTAGATTTCACCTTCTACGAGAGTTCGTTGAAAGAAAAGAAGTCGAGATAAGCAAGATTGGAACTGATGACAACATCTCAGATCCATTACCGAAACCTCTGCCGCAGGCGAAGCACAACTCGCACACTGCAGCTATGGGAATCAAGCATATTGGAGAATGGCTTTGATGTCCTTGTTTAATGTTTTAAAGTTTTAGAGTTTAATTCTTTGTAAAACATTATTGGTTAATCATTCACAATAAATGAATAGAATTCATTTTTCCATTTAATTTGTGGTTTATTAAATGATGAGTCCCTTCAATTTGACGATATATTTAAGATAGACTGTCAGGACCAGTCCTGTGACTAAGAAATGTCTATCAAGTGAACTTGAATGTCAAAAGTTGAAAATAGTCCCTGGTCGGAGTTTTCTATAAAATTGGACGCATAGAAAATGTTAGACGACTGGAATGCAAGATGACTAGTAGTTTTGTTTCTTGAACTATGTGGACATGGGAATGTCGTAATCATTTCATAGATACTTACTTTGGGAAAACTAGTATCGGACAGACCTATGAAACTTTACTGTAAGAGATGAAAATCTGTCATAAGTAAATTTCATTAAAATTATTAGACACTAAATCCTCAATACCTGAGTGATTTGAGATTACTTGTTTGAGAACTGGTTGCTTTGACGTTGACCAACCGTCGCACCGTAAAAGGAGGCTATAAAGGCAACGCTCAGGTAATCACCTATCAAACGAAGTCTAGTCTCAAGATCACAAGATTGGGATTGTCCTCCCATAAATCGGGATGAGATGCTGAAAGTTGTACAAGGCCACTTGGAGAGCTAGAAATTGTAAAATACATGGCCGTGCTCAGATGAATCATAGGCTATGATTATCTGTTTTATTTGATCAGTTGAACTCTGAAACCGAGAAACACCTCTGGACATAATAAGGATGACAACTCTTACCTTATGTTCAAGAGCAAGCATCGAGCGACGAAGGAATTAGGAAATGCACACTTGTCCCTAAGGACAAGTGGGAGACTGAAGGAAATAATGCCCTTGGTCCAAGTATGCATTTAATGTTAAGTCTAATAAATGCGGTTCAGTATTAATTAACAAGTTAATAATTCAGTGAGATCAAGTGAGCTGAATGCCTAGCTAGAGGCCGCTTCAGTTCAAGTGGAATTAATGATATTAATCCACAGCTTACTCTTGACTGAACCCGTAGGGTCACACAAATAGTACGTAAACGGATCAAGTATTTAATGGCATTAAATACTCCATCTATGGATATTCGGAATCGACGGATCTTGGTTTCAGTGGGAGCTGAGATCGTCACAAGCAAGAAATGAATACTCCAGAAACGATGATGTTGCTGGAAACGGAAATATGGATTGTATCGGAAATATAAATATTATCCAAGTCGTAGATGTTGCCGGAAACGGAAACATGGTACGTATCGGAAAATATTATTGGAAATGGAAATATTACCGGAATCGGAAATATTGCCGGAAACGGAAATATTGTCAGAATCGGAAATATTATCGGAATCGGAAAATAATTCCGGAAACAGAAATATTAAATATTTGTTCGAAACGGAAATTAATTCCGGAATCGGAAATATTAAATATTGTTCGCATCGGAAATGAATTCCGGAACCGGGAATTTAATCGGAAGCGCATCGTACGAATTAGCATCGGACGAGGCTTGCTAGACGAAGGCCCAGCACGAAGCCAGGCCCGCGCCCAGCAAGCCAAGCGCCCAACACGAAGGCCACAGCCTCGCCAGGCCCAGCGCAAGGCCAGGCCCAGCAAGGCTGCAGGCGCGCGCGGGCTGTATGCTCGTGGGCTGCGAGGCAGCGCTCACGCGTGTGGGCCGCAAGGCCTGCGCGGTGTGTGCTTCCCTCGTAGTCGTGCAACACTCGTGTTCGTAACGAATCCTAATCCTATTGGAATTCGTGCATTGATTAAATCCTAATCCTAAAAGATTAAATTTATTATTTAGAGTTCTAATAGGATTCTAATTAATAAATCCATATCCTAGTAGGATTATAATTCCTTTCCATAAACTCTATAAATATAGGCCTAGAGTCACATATTTAACAGACAATTAAAGTATTCTAAAGGTAAGATTTTGAAGCAAAAATCAGCCAAACACTTGCAACCTATTAGCCGAAAATCCTAGTAACCTTAAGGGCGATTCTAGTTGGTCAAGCTTAAGGCGGATTCGGACGTGCTGTGGACTATCTACGGAGGGACGACACTTGGAGTCCTAAAGACTTGTTCTTATTCGGTTCGGGCGCAGCTAGGGAGGGCACGCTACAAAGTGTATGCATCTAAATTATGCTAAATGATTATGTGTAAATAATATGTTTCCTGGCTTTATGGTTTTTTCCGCATGATTTATGTTTTGTCATATGTATCATAACCTAACATGATATAGAGCCAAAACATCTATCTTAGATGTTGATACATATGAAGTTAAAGGACTCAATTTCTGATGCTTATTCAACAACTTAGTCAATTCATGAAGTACCTCCATAAATCCAATCAAATCAGTAAACTGAACTGATTCACTTAAAATTTTGAACATATATGAGTGCATTCTTAAATAAAATCAAAAGATTAAATTGTGTCTGTTTATGCAGATGTTATAGTTGGTTGCTCACCTTGATATCCACCCTCAAATTTAATTATAATACACCATTTTATTTGCTTAATTTCTTTATTTTGACATTATAGTTTAGATTTCACTTCTCTAAAGGCACAATTAATTGAGTACATGTTGGTAGCTTCTGCATCTGTCTTGCTGTTTTCAGATTGCGTAAAGCTTTTCTTTTGGTCTTTTCTGGACTAGGGTGTTGCTGTTTGTTTTTTCTGGTGTATGCAGGGGGTTTAGACACCTCTGCTTCTGGTTGTAATTGTAGTTGTTGCTTTCTCTACAGGCTGCTGCTATGGATCCTGTTACTTATGCAGGATGGTTCTATTGCTCTTGCAGTGTGGTTTGCAGGCACCTTCTCCGTGTTTCCGGTGTGCAGGCTCGCTCTGCGTGCTTCCTGTTTGTTGTGCTTTTGCTTTGAGTTTCCGTTAGGCTGGTTTGGTTATGCCGCTTGCCTCTGTGCAGGTTGGATGCTAATTTGCTGCTTTGTATTTTGTTTTGTTGAGGGTGCGGTTGTGCTCCCTTAACTGGTGTTTGTTGCTTCTACGGTTGGATTTTGATTATTTTCTACGTTTTGGTAATAAAGTTCGCTGTTTTACCCAAAAATACAAGGATGATGTATAATTTTTCTTTAGATGAACTTTGTGAACAAATTTTGTGGCATATTATTTTTGGTGATTAGTTGCAATTACACAATTTAAAGTTCTTATATTATCTCGCACGCATCGCGTGCATATAAGACTAGTTACTACTAATATAAGACTCAAGTTTAAATACACGAGATATTAACACAAAAAATCCTAAATAAACAATCGAACAATTACAGAATATTAACACAAGAATTAAAGCACAAATAAAACCCAATTAAATAACCCATAAATCAAACCAGTTATCAACCCATTAATCAACTGAACAACATCAAATTTATCAAACCATAATCAACTGAACAACATCAAATTTATCAATATAAACCCAATCACAAAAAATAAACCCTAACCCTAAAATTTTCGCAGATAAATCAACCAAAAAATGCAAATAAACAAAACGAACTAAAGAGAGTACCTTTTGAAGAAGAGAAACACTTAGATCACCCTTACTTTGATTGATTACTTCGACCCGACCTTTTTGCTGATGAACTTGAAAAACCCGAAATTCTTTGACTTTTCGGCTTCCGAGAGAGTGGATTGAAGTATGGAGACCCCAATTTATCGATTGCAGATAATTTCCCCCAAAATCTCCTCCAGAATCGTGAAATTATTTTTAGGGTTTGCGTGGTTTATCGAGAGAAGAACAGAGGAAGAAGGAAGAAGAAAGGTTGGGGTTTTGAATTTTTGGAGACCTGGGTGTCTACGTCAGTTACTTAGAATTGCGCCAGAATAAGGGCAAAAGAGTCAAAGCACAGTAACGTCTACATAACGCCGTTAGTCCGTTAGTGTCATTAAGGGTATCTAATGCGAGAAAATGAAACCTAAGGGGTACATGGTGAATTACTGAGACAACGAAGATACCTGGTGAATAAACCTAAACCTAAACCTTGAAAATTCCGAAAAATAAATTCTAACGTCAACCGGTTAAAAATTTCGTGCAGATAATCAAACGGCTGATTACTTTTTAGGGTTTAAGGTGGTGAAACAAACACCGAAACAAAGCGAACAACACAACAGAGGTTTTCGGCGAAAGGCAGAGAAAGAGAGGTTTTTGAGATTTATTTACTTGTGGGCGATACTGAAAAAATGGACAAGAACATGCTCGGAGACCTCGACAATCTTCCTGAAGAAGATAAGATGAAAATGGCCGCCATGATCGACCAGCTCCAGATTCGCGACAGGTTCTCTTCCTTCTCTTCCTTACTTCACTGGATATTTCATGACCTCGAAACAAGTCATCTGTTGCATCGAAGCATGTATGATGTGTTGTTGCATTTTTGTTTGCAATTGTTTTTGCTTGCTTGTAGATTTTTAATGTAGTTTGGAAATTGAATTTTTAGTATCCGGTAAATCTGATTTTTATTTGCGGTCTGTGTTCTTCATAAATGGTAGATATTTTATTGGGAAGTTTGTTTTTGAGGTAGTCATGCTTTTAGTTTGAAGATTTTGAGGATGTGAATTGTTGTGAATCTTGTATTTTGGAATAATGGTTTCTCAGCTTTGGGATGCAGAATTAAGCTGGACAATAAATAGTAAATTTGGTGTCGAATTGACTGATGATGAAGTCGAGGATTCCTATGATCACATATCTGATTACTAATGATTTGAAACCATTGGAGCTTATCACCTTTGAATATAAGTTGTAACCAGAAGTTTGCTGACTTGTGGTAGTCTATACATTATTAACATGGTTACATGAGCTGTTCTTCGTGTGAGGTTGATACTAGTAGGTAGAAGGAAATGACTCCGGTGACGTGGCTTTATTTTTTAATTAAAAATAAGGGTCTGTTGTGCCCATATTACAGGAAGCGCAAAAGCACAGAAGCGCTAGGAAGCGCAAAAGCACAGAAGCGCTGTATGTCGCTAGGCTTCGGCTGGCAGAAGCGTTCTTCTGTGAGCTTTTGAGCTTCTGGGGCTTTAAGCGCGCTTAAGTGCGCTTTTTAAAACTACGATCGAAACATGAATTAAAGATGGTAAACATATAGTTTTTTTCAATCCTAATGCTTCGACTATTGGTTAATGATTCTCTCTACCCCAAAAGATTTGTGGACTTGCACTCTGCACAGGAGTTACCGGAGCCCTTTGATTAGATATCCCTCTATGATCTATCCCTTCCCTATGATTCTGAGTTGTCATTTTTCTTTTTATCCAAACCAACATCACCCTGGAATGTATTTCTGGTTTGCATGTTCTGAAATATAATTTGTAGGGGGATAGGGGAAGGGGCTGGGAAATGGTAGGCTAAGTGATATTGGGTTCATTTTAGATTGGTGAATTTGAGGGTCAAGTTGGAATGTTTTCAGTTGACGGTCAGTTAAATATTTTTAGTCAGTCTATGGAGTTGATGAAATAAACTTGATACCTAAAAGTTTGATTCAACTGTTTGGTTGAGGTCATTTGGTGTGAACCTCATTCACTCAGGTATCAAGTGATTCAAGCCCCTTTCCTACCAACTCCTTGAACCTCATACCCAGGACTTGCGGTATCAGATAACTCACCCTCGTCTCTCTGTCTCTGTGGTTCTATGTATCCACAACCCTATGCTGCTGCATCTCGCCTTCTCCACGGATCACCTCCATCCCTTCATTTGCTTCCGTTTCTTTGCCAAAGGATTTTGAAGATTATCCTTCTTTTTTTGGGGGTGGGGGTGGGGGGGGGGGGGGGGGGTTAAAGAGGGAATTGCTTTACAGCGTAGGAAGGCCTACTTTGGAATACATGGCAGCCAAACAACACATATAATCATATAATGGCTTCCAGTCCAGTACACTTAGTTATAAGGTTCTCCACCAAACAAGTATGAAGTATAATTAAGTAATGGAATTCCAATCCATACTCCAACTTTCTGATTTTGAAACCATTCTATTCCATTTTGTTAAAACAAAAACAGCTTCTCTTTGCTAATGCAAGATAAATATTGAAAGTTAATTAAAGCATTAAGATTTTATACAAAATTTACTACTTCCTCAGTTCCTTAAATATCGCACCATTTTGATTTTTACACTATACAAACTACGACTTTGGCCGCCTTTTGTGATTCATACGTAAGAAAATTTGTAATCATGGAAGATCACGTTAGAATCGTACCGATACATTTTTTCTAAATATCAATGTTTATAATTTTTACTCATACGTAGTTTGAGATATTAAGAGTCAAATTAGTGCGTTGGAGGAGTATAAGTCAACCATGGTGCAATATTTAAGGAACGGAGGAAGTATATAACATTTTAAAATGATATTGATCACAACTAGTAGAACATACATAAATCTGTCGTCAGGTCACCTTTTGAATGCAAAATGCTCCTAACCTAAGTAAACTGTTTTCATTTAACTCCAGATGTCAAAAATGACCTAAGCATGAGTACCTCACTTGCCCCAAGAATACAAAGTTGTTTTGTTTTGGCTTTTTTTTGGGTTGTGTAGACAAATGTTGTAGGTTTTATTCTCAAGCTGGTCACTGCATGAAATGTCTTAATAAAGTAGTTACAATCAAGTATTTTGAGTGGTAAAAAACTAAGAATCAATGAGATTTCTGTGTATCCTGAAATGCATCGAAGGATCTTTTTTATAATTTTTTAATGGAATGTTCCATAGATTTTGAGAATCTCTATGGACGCCACAGGATGAGAAACTTAGAAAGTCCTCTGTTTAAAAAGTGCAATATTTTATTTTTCATGTGCAAGACACCTTTGGGAAATATTGTTAACTAAATACTCCTTTATCCCACAATAATTTGCATTTCCTTTCAGTGAACTGAATTTTATTACTTCTCTCTCTCTATCCACTATCGGTCTATCACTCAGTACATTCCAACACTTTCTCTCCTAATCTCTATATCAAATATAACAACAGTTCTAAATTTCGCTGCCAAAAAAACATGCTATTTGTGATACCGAGGGAGTATTGATGGAAACTGTTAAAAGTTAGTCCACATGATAATGTTCTTTTCTTTTACATTAGCAAAAAACACGGCCAAGGTTGATGATACTTTCATTTTGAAAAAGTTAATGTCTCTAATAATTTGGAATCGAGGTAGTACAATTTCTGCAAAAGTGGGTACTGAGGAAGTTTGAAGCAATTTAATTAGTTAAGATAAATTTGTAGGCTTGTAGGATTATTTTTCCTTCTATTTCCAGTAAATTAACAAAAAAGTTACTGGAGACAGCAGATGATTGATATAGCTAGAAAATATGACGTTAAAAGTATCAGCATAAGATGAGAGGTCTCCAATCTGTCATTCGAGGTCCTTTAAATACCAAGGCTCCAAAGCTATATTCATTATTGAGGTTTTTATCTGCTAGAGGTTTTTTGAGCCTTATATTGGTTGTTTATTTATCTCCTCTTTTCATTTAAAGAAATTGTAATATGAAGTATGTGATTGAGTTATTTATGTTTTTAACGACATGTGTATGATTTTGCGCATAAATGACTAGAATGTATTTTTCAATTGGAAGTATGCATGACAAAATGCCTTTTGATGTGCTGTACCTATTTCACATCCCCTACGTTGTTAGAATTTTAGGATTACAAAACAAGTTGGTGATCCCTGTACTGTTGAACTGGTTTACAAAAGTGTGATTTAATTTCTTTGAATTTTTATTTGTTTTCACCGAAATTCTCTCAGAATATTTGCACTGTGCCTAAGTTTTTTTTTTTGTTTTTGCTTTTGATGGTTAAATGATAAATTGACCAATATTGTGAAATTGAATTTCAGTCTAAGGATGTACAATTCTCTGGTGGAGAGATGTTTCACCGACTGTGTTGACTCCTTCAGACGGAAAACTCTTGACAAGCAGGAGGAGACATGTGTGCGACGGTGTGCTGAGAAATTCCTGAAGCACTCAATGCGTGTGGGTCTGAGATTTGCAGAGCTTAACCAGGGCGCTCCTACCCAGGATTGAGCATGATCGATCGTTTTGCATAACCGAATGCTAAGTCCAAAGCCATTTAAATCTTTTAGTATCTTTCAGTATTATCAGTGGGGAATTTAGCCTTTGTTGGACCTCTGATAAGCTGGGTTAGTCCTCTAATACAATTTTGGGGTATTTCCATACTGATGATAGGCTGACTTGATTTGGAAACTGTGGTTACAGCTGAATTTTTAAGCTTTGTAGGGCTGAAAATATGTGCCCAAACTTCTTTATATCTCCTTCTGTATTCAATGGTAATTCCCTGGGATTTCCTCAAATTGTTTTTAAGAAAATGTAGGTCCTGAATTTGATCTTACAGTGGTTGTTATTGTTGCCCCTAGTCTGTTTTTGCCCCTATGAGTCTACAACCGCATTTTCTGCTTATTCTCCTCTGATATAGGCGTAATTAGTAGCTTAATGTAAACATAGAGCAGAATCAATAAAGGAAAAGGAAAAGGAAAAGGAAATTCATATTCCCAAATCGCTTTGTGTCTGTTTGGCTTGCTGTTCAATTTCCCACTTTCCTTTTTGGAATTCTCCATATTCCCTCTACACCAAGTCATTTATCTTACTTCGGACTTTCCTCATTTCCATCTTCCATCCTTGCTCACACCACGTGCCCAACTGCCTACCTAACTGTCTGCTAGCAACAACCCACCGCTCAGTTCAAGCTAGCAACCGATTACAATTAACCTTTGCCGTAGGCAAGCTAATCCAGTTGCAGATTGGCTAGCAAAATATGGTGTTGGGTTATCTCCAAATATGGTCTTACTTGGGCGAACCCGAGGGATATTCGTGTTGTTTTATTGGAGGACTTAAGTGGGGTGACGTTGGCTAGGACGATTCCTGCAGGGACAACCTAGGTATCGACTATTCTGCCGTGACGGTTCTTCGTGATTCTACTCGGTATCAGTTTGCAGACATTTCACACCCACTACGACTGCAGGGATGTAATAAAGAATATAATTTTCTTAGGATATAAATTGTACAATTCTAGTCTCATTAGGTTTCCTAATACAATTAGGACTAATGTATGTTTGTAACATTATAGATTAATGAAATACACTCCAACACACAGAGTTTCACAATATCTAACAAGAACTTATATAAACTTATCTAAACTTATACATATGAGTTGAAGAGAACAAGGCCTTAGTCTTTAGTTTTAACTTTAAGCTAAAACCTCATTGGTAATCGGTCTGCATTTAGGAGTGAATGTGTTATGGAAGAAATCTGACGTGGGGGGATGGGGCAATTGATTGAATACGGTGCGTTCGGGAGGTGATTTTTCCAAAGAATAATAATACTTATTTCAAGGAAATCGCCATTTAGAACATAATGGTTTCCTTGAAATAAGTATTATTATTCTAAAACGTGATTTCCTAAGAATTGAATTTATTTTCTAAGAAATCATTAATTTCTAAAAGGTGATTTCCTAAGAAGTGAATTTATCTTTCGAAAAACGAATTGTCTATGGGTTTCCTTTGTGTTTCTGTTTACTAACCAGATCCCAAGACCAAGGGTAATTGACAAAAACTGAAAGAAGATCAACTACTTCAGTAGTTGAGAGCAAAGCAACAGAATAGAGTTTGGGAATTCTATGATTATTATTAAATGAATTACAATTCTGCTGTAGTGAGCATATATATACAAGCTAGAATTCTAGATTCTTCTATAGGTTGTTATAACTAACTGATCATGATGTCAGCAAGCTTGTAACAGAAAGTGTACACAAGGTGCTGACTGTATGCTGACAATGCATACAAGCAGTGTGTTTGCAATGCCTTAAACTAATTATGCTGAGTTGCTTGTTTCTGTTTTAAATAGAATTCCTTCATAATGTTAACATCCCCCCTCAAGATGGAGACTCACAGGCTCCAATCTTGGACAAAAGAGTCTGAAACTGCATAGAAGAGAGAGGCTTAGTAAAGATGTCAGCCAGTTGTTGCTGTGTAGGCAAATAGGTGAGATGCAACAAGCCTTCTAGAACTTTGTCTCTTGTAAAATGACAGCCGATTTCTATGTGTTTTGTTCTTTCATGGAACACTGGATTCCTGGCAATGTGTAGGGATGATTGATTGTCACAATGCAAGGTGATTGGCTTTAGATCATGAACACCCTAATCCTCTAATAAGTTTACTATCCAAGTAACTTCTGAAGCAGCAGCTGCCATTGCCCTATACTTTGCTTCTGCTGAAGATTTAGAAATTGTCCCTTGTTTCTTAGATTTCCATGAGACTGGTGAACCACCAAGTAAGAGAATGTATCCAGTGACAGACCTCCTAGTGTCTGGACAAGAAGTCAATCAGAATATGAGAATGCTTGTAAACTGATGTTGTTTGAAGCTTGTAACAGAATCCCTTGACCTTCTGTATGTGCTAGGTATCTCAGGGTGTGATGTAAAGCTGCTACATGTGGTTCTCCAGGACATTACAGAAACTGACTTAATGTTTGTACTGCATATGAAAGATCAGGTCTTGTATGTGTCAAGAAATTCAACTTTCCAACTAGTGATCTGTACTTTTCTGTGTCAGGATAGGTTTCTCCATCTGTGTTACTCAACTTGACATTTACCGGTAAAGGTGTAACTGCTCTTTTGGTTACATCAAAACCACACAACTCAATGAGTTCTCTGGTAAACTTCTTTTGGCTAAGAATAATTCCATCAGGGGTATAGCCCACCTCCATGCCAAGAAAATAGTTGAGAGATCCCAAATCCTTGATGCTGAATTCTTGGTGTAAATAGGCCTTTAGAGATTGTAGCTTGTCTGAATCAGTGCCTGTTAATATTATGTCATCAACATAGACAGCTGCAATATTAATATGCCCATCTTGTTTGTTAATAAACAAACTGTAATAATGTTTAGACTGCATGAATCCTTGCTTTTCTAGTGCAGTTAATAGCTTCTCATGCAACTGTCTTGAAACTTGTTTCAAACCATATATGGACTTGATCAATCTACAGACCTTGTTGGTTGGATTATCAATGCCTTCTGGAACTTGCATGTATACTTCTTCCTTCAAATCCCCATGCAAGAAGGCATTGTTTACATCCAATTGAAAGAGAGGCCAGTTTCTACTTGCTGCAACTGCAAGAAGACATCTGATGGTGCTCATTTTAACAACTGGACTGAAGGTTTCTTCATAATCAATGCCATATTTTTTATTATAACCCTTGGCCACTAGTCTGGCTTTGCATCTCTCCAATGCTCCTGTGGATTTCAATTTCACCTTGAACACCCATTTACAGCCAATTGCTCTTTTTCCTTTGGGTAGTTCCACTAGTTCCCAGGTGTAATTCTTATCCAATACATCTAATTCTATTGTCATTGTCTCAACCCATAAAGGATGTTTAGCAGCTTCAGTATAAGATGTTGGTTCCTTAATGTCACAAACATGAGATATGAAAGATTGAAACTCTTCTGGAAATGTAACATAGGAGACTAGATTGCACCAGTGTTGGGTAACTAGAACTGAGCCTGAGGTTGAAGCAGTAAAGCATTCATAAGCATCTAGATAGGCTGGAGGTTTGTGTGATCTGGTAGACTGCCTTGTAGTAGGGTAAGGAAGAGGTTCAGAATTGGAACTAGAGGTATACTCAACAGATTAAGATGCTTCTATACTAGATGCAGAAGTAGATTGAGAAGAGTGAGTAGATGAATCTGTTGTTAGGTTATGATACATATGACAATTCATAAATCATGCGGAAAAACCATAAAGCCAGGAAAACATATTAGTTACACATAATCATTTAGCATAGTTTAGATGCATACTCTTTGTTGCGTGCCCTCCCTAGCTGCGCCCGAACCGAACAAGAACAAGTCTTTAGGACTCCAAGTGTCGTCCCTCCGTAGATAGTCCATAGCACGTCCGGATCCGCCTTAAGATTGACCAACTAGAATCGCCCTTAAGGTACTTAGAATTTTCGGCACTTTATAGGCAATTGTATGACTGAATTTTGCTCTCAAAAACTCACTTTGAATACTTGAATACTCGATGTAAATATGTGACCCTAGGCACCTATTTATAGAGTTATGGAAAATGATTTGGAATCCTATTAGGATACTAATTTATTTAATTATAATCCTACTAGGACTCTAATTAAATAAACTAAATCTTTTAGGATTAGATTTAATCATATGACAAATCCCGGTAGCTTTAGGATTCGAGTAGCACACAAACACACACGCACGCACAGCAGCCCACGAGGGGCGCCATGCGCGCGCGCAGCCCGCGAGCTCGCAGCCCACTGCCGCAAGCCCACATGCTGCCGTAGCCTTGGCGCGCGCTGGGCCTGCCTTGCGGTGGGCCTGGCGCAGCCTTGGCTGGTGCGTTTGTGGCGCGCTGGCTTGCTGGGCGATGGCCCGACTTCGTGCCGGGCCTTCGTCTGGCAGGCCACGTCCGATGCTAATTCGTACGATACGCTTCCGATTAATTTTCCGATTCCGGAATTCATTTCCGATACGAACAATATTCAATATTTCCGATTCCGGAATCAATTTCCGTTTGAACAAATATTTAATATTTCCGTTTCCGGAATTATTTTCCGATTCCGATAATATTTCCGATTCTGACAATATTTCCGTTTCCGGCAATATTTCCGATTCCGGCAATATTTCCATTTCCGATAATATTTTCCGATACATACCATGTTTCCGTTTCCGGCAACATCTACGACTTGGATAATATTTATATTTCCGATACGATCCATATTTCCGTTTCCGGCAATATCATCGTTTCCGGAGTATTCATTTCTTGCCTGTGACGATCTCAGCTCCCACTGAAACCAAGATCCGTCGATTCCGAATATCCATAGATGGAGTATTTAATGCCATTAAATACTTGATCCGTTTACGTACTATTTGTGTGACCCTACGGGTTCAGTCAAGAGTAAGCTGTGGATTAATATCATTAATTCCACTTGAACTGAAGCGGCCTCTAGCTAGGCATTCAGCTCACTTGATCTCACTGAATTATTAACTTGTTAATTAATACTGAACCGCATTTATTAGACTTAACATTGAATGCATACTTGGACCAAGGGCATTATTTCCTTCATCTGTGGGATGTAAAGAAATGGAAGGAGAAGCAGATGTAGATGGAGAAGAAATAAAAGGTTCAGGTGACATGTGATATTTTGGTGTTATGGAATGAGATGGAAAGATTGTGGTGGGAGAAGAGAAATCTGGAGGATCAAAAATTGTAGGGGATAAGAAAGCAGGAAGATAGATGGCATTGGTGTAAGGAGAAGTGTTTATGGAATTGTGTTTGTGATGAAGGTGGAATGGAAAGTGTTTTTCATGAAAATGAATGTCTCTTGATACAAAGAACCTGTTTGTATCTATTTCCAGAACCTTGTAACCCTTCTGTGTTGTTGAGTAACCCATGAACACACAGGGAGTGGCCCTGGGGTTCAATTTTGTTCTCCCAACTTTGGTTGTGGATACACAACAAAGACAACCAAAAGTCCTCAAGTGTGAGAGGTTTGGAATTTGTTTAAACAGCCTATAGTAAGGAGATTCAAGGTTCAAGGATTGCAAAGGCATTCTGTTGATCAAATAGGCAGCACAAAGTACACACTCTCCCCAAAATCTGTCTGGTACTTTGGACTGTATGTACAAAGCCCTTGCTGTTTCTAACAAGTGTTTATGCTTCCTTTCCACAACTCCATTTTGCTGAGGTGTATGACTACAACTGGTTTGGGTTAGAATGCCTAACTTTAGGTATAGTTTCTTCATATCACCTTCACAAAGTTCTTTTGCATTGTCTGATCTAATACACTTGACTTTGACTCCAAATTGTGTCTCAACCATGTTCAAGAAATCATTCATAATAGCAACACAATCACTTTTGTTTTTCAGAAAATGAATCCAGGTAAATCTGGTATAGTCATCAACAATAGTCAAGAACTGAGTACAACCAGTAGGTGTCTTTACAGCATGTGGACCCCAAACATCTATGTGTACAAGATCAAATGGATTAGCTGGCTTAATACTACTGTGAGGAAAACTAAGCCTAGTTTGCTTTGCTGCAGGACACACTTGACAAATAGTGTCTTGTAAGCAGGTAGTCACATCACAACTAGGATTTATTAACTTCAATCTATTAAAAGGTAAGTGTCCAAGTCTTAGATGCCAGAGTTTAGCATTATCTATTGTGGATGAGCAAGCTACATTACAGATGTGTGACTGAACAGGATTGACTTTTCCAGACTCTTGTTCTCCCAATTTGTATAGACCTGACTTCATATCACCAAGAGGAATCAACCTCCCTTGCTGGCAGCAAACAAAACACTTGTCATGAGTAAAATGAATCTCTCATTGCAAGTCTTGACACAATTTATGCACATATATCAGATTATACTTAAAATCTGGAACATGTAACACATTGTTCAAGGTTATATCATCATTCAGTGTTACTGAACCTATGTGTCTTACTGCAATGTTACTCCCATCAGGAATAGTAATATAGGTATTTTGGTTATCAACAGGTTTATAGCTGGAAAATTGGGATAGGTCATGACAATAGTGGTCTGAAGCTCCACTATCTAGAAGCCATTTAGACTTAGTATGTGATAGTAAGAAGATATTACATGCCATCATAGCTAGATTGGAATTGGTATTAGCATTCTGCTGCTGTTGCTTGGACAACATATCCATAAGCTGCTGATATTGTTCCACAATGATAGCTGGACTTGCTTCAGTTTGTGGCAATACTGACACATTATCATTAGACTGATCACCAAAAGAAACTGCTGCTACTTTACTGTCTCTAGCAGTTGATCTTCTTTCAGTTTTTGTGAGGAGTATTCCAAGCTTCGGGCGGGGCGGGCTCATCTTGATCAGGTCTAGAGCAAAGCAACAGAATAGAGTTTGGGAATTCTATGATTATTATTAAATGAATTACAATTCTGCTGTAGTGAGCATATATATACAAGCTAGAATTTTAGATTCTTCTATAGGTTGTTATAACTAACTGATCATGATGTCAGCAAGCTTGTAACAGAAAGTGCACACAAGGTGCTGACTGTATGCTGAAAATGCATACAAGCAGTGTGTTTGCAATGCCTTAAACTAATTATGCTGAGTTGCTTGTTTCTGTTATAAATAGAATTCCTTCATAATGTTAACAGTAATTTGTGGGGTTTTCTTTGTTTGAACCCTTATCAGTCTAGCTCAAAGAGCCAAAAACCAGAATATAACACTAATATTTGAGGAATATTATCCCTCCATTTATTCATCTGTTTGTTAGTATCAGAACTAGGATGTTAATGGTATGCTACTGCGTCCGTTTGTTTTGTAGGGGTGATCCTTTAAGGGAATTTGATTAGCGTAAGGAAACTAGTCCTATCGATATATTATTTTTAAGAAATTTACTTCTTTTTGGTTTAATTTTCATACAACTTCAAAACTAATTCCATTTTGAATGAAATCAATTCCTACTTCCACTGCATAATATATAATGGGTCTATAAGTGCCATAAGACCTTTTTTTTTTAAACATATGTAATGATTCCAGAGACGCTATAATAAAAGATGACAAGATCTTCATTGATATTAAAATCAATCACTAGTAACATTGACACACATACAATTCAACACAAATACATTTATATGTAATTATATATGGAAGTAAAATTAAAATAATAAAAATAGTTAACTGCGGGTTGCATCTCGAATTTGTCATTTGCAACCACTTCAGCTATTACTACAAGACAAGCATTTCAAGTTACTATTTCGACACATAATAATAATAATAATAATAATAATAATAATAATAATAATAATAATAATAGTAACCCTTCCTCACTCAAGATGAGTGAATATATGCTATGTATAAATGACCTATTTAGCTCCACCATTCTAATTTTCTCATGAAAATAAGAGAGATCAAATTGGAGATGGTGAGAAATAAAACTAACAATTATAATATAATTGTATGCATATTGAATAATAATCAAGGAACACTAATTATAGTAATAATTAGCGTACTTTGAAGTTCTTGCCAACATAAGTTTGACCAAACTGCCAGCTGGCAGGTGCCACGTTCAATGTTGTAGATGTACGATGGTCACTAGTTGTGACTCGGAAGGAGATGGCTTGACCAACCAAAACGACATTGGATTGCCAGTTTTGACCCCAATTACGACTCATGCTTAACCAATCTGTTTTTGTACCTTTCACTCTTACACGAATTGCATCACCAGCTCCGGCTACATTTGTGATCAATACCAAATTAAAGTATTGTGAACCATTCATTGTGAATCTTATTCCACCCGACTTCTTGCATGGCACCCTAATCACACATACACAAACATATATAATATTATTGTTAATTTAAACAATTGTTAGAAACCAACACCCGTTTTTCATAATTCATAAAAATTTGACCACTAATGTTTACCACAAAATTTGATAATTCGTATCTATTATTTTTCTTTTCTACCCAGCCACATATGTGACATTCCATTGAAATTCATGTAACAATTGTTATTTTATTAAATTGTATTAAATTTCAAAATGAACTAACATTCAAGAACTGATGAAGTAATATATTTAGAAAATATAAATATAAAATATGCATAATAAAAGTAGAGCATGAAATCCCCATATAGGAGGAAAAATCCGTGATAGCATTTGGTGCATGTGGCTCACTCGGATTCTTCGCAATTACATTACATGCTCAGTGCTCACTTCATTTTGCACTTGCGTCTTTCCTCGTGCGTCTTCCGCCTTTCATGCACTCTTTTTTGTTTCTTATTTTCTTTTCTTGAAATAATTTATTTGTGTACCGACTACAATAGAGTCCCAATTTTTAAATCACACTTACGTATTAAAATATATACAATATCTAGTAAAATTTTATGTAAAATATTGATCATTTATCCACCGAATTGAAGGTCTATGATTAAATTTAAGTAATTCGAGTAAAAGACAAGGGAATTGATCGAGTTGAGATTTACATTGAGGTTGGACCATTTACCAACGCATGCAATCGAATGTGATCAAGTTTGTTGTTATCAAGTTATTTTAATTTAATATTTTATCCAAATTAATATAATAACGAGGTCAGAATTTAACAAGAGAAGGTCCACTCCCATTTTCCCTAAATATTAACAAACTACTAGTAGATCTTAATACTTATATATATAGTTAATGCATGACATGTTTGATACACGGTTATGCCGGTACGTACGTGGTATTGTTGAACAACAAGTTTTTATTTATATTAGTGAATATGTCGGTGAACAATCCATGATTCAATGTGTGGGTTTCGTTACTGATACTATCTATAAGTACGTAAAAATCATTTATCAACTTTATTAGGTCTAGTATATACGTGTAGTAAACAAGATGATGAAGTAGAGAGAGAGAGAGAGTGAACTAATTAACTAACCGGCGGTAATTAACGGGGATGATTCCGGCCTTGAATTGGGCGAGCTTGTTAAAAATAGGCATGGCAAGGTCAAAATGTTCGCGAGGAGGGTTGCACCAGCCACCATCATCGCTAGATTGAGCGTAATTAGGAGGGCAGAAATTGGTGGCGGTAATAAGAATAGAAGGGTTGCCAGGATTACACCATTGTGGGTCATTAACACACTTAAGCTCAAAGCATGCACCACATGTTGAACCTTTGTTGAATAATGCTGTGCTTAATGCTGCGGTACTTGTTCCGTACCCTGCGCTGTATAAATTTCCATACCCACATGCTCCTCCTGCATTTTTTTTTTGGGAAACATACCGGCCATTTATCAATCAACATTTTTATTTCTATATATAGAATTATAAGCTTATCTTTCCCTTATATATGTTACTAACCACCAAATCAATTAATTGGTCAATGTAAGATCTTAGACATATATAAACCGACAAGTGCTAATAAAGTCTAATTGACTTAGGCTATGTTCTAATCTCCATTTTATTCTTAATGCTTATTATATCACACCAACAAAGTCATACCTGACCAGAAAAGAAAAAGAAACACTCGCAAAAAACGTTTAGAATAGACAAAACCAGAAACTAGAAAAATCCGACAAAACCAGGTGAAGAGAACAAAACCTTAATTGTAAAATTTTAAGGTTCGTGTATGGTAGATTGGTAACTCACTAGTTTAAATCTCCATTCCCTAATCCCTATATGTATCCTCCTTATAGGTCAATTGATTTATTGTTTTTAGGAAATCTTTTCTTTCCTATGAACACTCCATACATTTCCTTTAATAATACATCTAAACGTACGACAATACTATATATGGAGTACATACTCTGAAATCGAATAAATGATACCTTGTCCTAGCTAGTACTCCGTAGTAGTATCGGACATTTAAGGATTGTTATTTTTTTTGTAAAATAAACAAAACACCACTATAAATTAATAAAAACTAATAAAATTAAAGGAATTAAGAATAAAACAATGATAATTAAATGCGTATAAGAAGTAGTAGAGTACATACCCATGGTCCCGGAAGCATCGTCGCCGCCGTAGAAAGTAGCATGAGCAGTAGTCCATGGCCCACCTTGGTAAGTACCTGGAATTCTTGCATTCACAATTGATAGTAAGCCAATAACACCCAACCACAACACATTTAGCACAACACCCATATTGCTCATTAATACTACTAGCCTCTCGAGACAGAGACAGAGAGAGAGAGAGAGAGAGAGAAAAAAGAGATGTAACAACAAGGAATGGGGAGAAGTAATGAAATCAAGTGATCAATATGTGCCTATTTATGGTGTCTATATATTATGAGGAATGCTCACAACTCATAGGAACTTACGTACTTGCATTAATTTATATTATTATTATTATTATTTTATTTCTTCTTTTTTTTTGGGAGAAAGATGAGGAGAGGGGTGATGTTGGATTGGCAAATGGGTTATTATTTTAATTGCATAAATGGGTTTAGTACCTTAATTCTCAAGGATGGAACCCTATATCTAGCTAGCTTCCTAATTACTTTTATTTGTAAGATACTAATATGGAGTTATATATATATTATCTCTGTTCCTAAAAGATTTTCTCACAGTCGCTCTTGTTGGCTAGCAACAGATTCAAGGAAATATAAGAGTTAGTGAAAAGTGAATCTTTTTTAAGGAGAAAAGTAATTATTTTTTTGATACCAAGTACATGAAAATCTCTACTCCATAATACAAATTTTTATATAAGGCGGTCTTACACAAAAGACCACATTGGTGTCATATAAGTTAATCACTGAAACTGATTAGTTAAGCAATTTAACTAATTAGTTAAACACTAGAATAGTTAGTTAAGCGATGGAACAAATTGGTTAAGCAGTGGAACCAATTAGTTAACCAAACAAAGTGGTCTTTCCGATCCGGTAAGGCGGTCTTGCCAAAAAGTTGCCCACTCCATAAGGGAACATATGAACCGAGGTTGACTTGTTTGGGTCACTCTGTCAAGTGTCAACAAATTAAACAAGCACTAAGATGGAGATGCGTGGATGTTTAGACGGTGAATGACAAAGGAATAAGGAATGAAAGATAGGGTTAATAGGTCAAATTTAGAAATTCATCTCTTGGATTAACGTAAGTTGGTTCGCCGCGTATTATCGTAACCCTCTTCACCCAACCCGGTTCCCTCCTACAACTTAATTTAACGATGCAATTTGATCCAACTTGGTCTAATTATAAGTATTTTTCCTCTACTTGTATCCATGCATTTTGGTCAATGTTTGGACCAATTTCCTCAAATTTTACTACACCTTAGCATATCCGTATATAAAAATTCATAAAATTATACTACGTATTCCATATTTTCTTGTTTAACAACCCTCTTAATTTCTTATTTATGTATACTAAAAATATAGCTTGTCTTTTCTTTGTTTAGCCGAACAACAATATTCCAATTCACCTTGTACTTTTGACATGACTACAAATCTACAATTATAAACTTAGCCATAAGCAAAATTTAATTAGAAGATCAGAGGGCTCATTGTGAATTTGTGATACGCTGATATATACCACATACATACTATGCTTACTTTCTCTGTCCTTGTTATTTACTATTTTATTGCATTATATATTTGTAATATGAATTTCCGGTTTAAACCCTGTGGTACGTTACCAATTCTTAAATGGACTTGGTCCACACTAAACTTATTGTGGACCATGCCTTAAAATAAAGTCACCAATTTGTTTCAAATTTTATTTTGGCATTTTATTAGCATTATTATAAAAAATATATCAAATTAGTGTCGTTGATACATCTTCTGCTTGAATAATGTGATTTTAAGTCACAATTCACTTTTAAAAACATAGGGTTACTATGTTTCAAAAAATAGTTACTATGTTTAAGAATTTTGGTGTTTAATTTATTATAGTTACTATATGAACAATAAAGATCACTATGAGTGTAAAAATGGTGCTAGAAAAAACTATTGATTTTAGGTCCACATTAATATTACTGTGGACCAGGTCCACGCAAGAATAATCCGTGGTACGTGCTCGCCTTATTAATTTAACCATTTTTGTTCAATGGAAAGACCAAAAGAGTACTACGTATTTGTTAATATCAGAATTTTAGTGGATATAATATAACTTATGATAAGTCGAACCAGCAATTGTATATTTGTATGATTGATATGAGGAATATGACGAATATGTATAAAACTGAATCTGTTATAATAAATGGGAAAACATGGGCTAAGTTTATGATTACCTCCCAAGTAATTAAGAACAAGGCAACCTGGCATGTGCCTCTCACATGGGGTCTAATTAATTGAGTAATTAGATTATCATCAGCTATTTTCAAGCTTAGTGAACGTGTACACATGCAGACAACCCAAATGGTTCTATTTATTAACTACAGAATTTAATTCCCATACTTTTTGCCTTTATAAATTAATTAATTTAGGTTTAATCATTTAATCAATGTGGCTTAATTAAGTCAAATGTTGAGTTCACCGCGTAAATATTTATTAGGGTTTCAGATTAGTTATCATCATATATTGATCGATTGCATCAACCAAGTGCACCGGAGACGGGTCACAAATATAATTCATGATGATAAATATCACTAGGCCAAGTTGAGCCAATGTCGGGAAGAGTCTGACCATATAATCGGAGTTCATCCTAAAATCAATTGGTGATAGGTGCAATAACCCCCATCTTACTCCGTATATGTTAAGGGTAAGTTTACTATAAGACTGTCATACACATAAGACCGCTAATATCAGCAATAAAAAAAAAATATAACTCTATGATGACAAAGTTTAACTATTTGATTGGAAAGTTAACTATGTTATTAATTATAACGTCTATTGAACATAACTACATAAAAAAATATAACTATATGATGACAAAGTGTAATTATATAATTAGAAAGTTAACTATGTTATTAATTATAACGCTAATTGAACATAACTACATTAAAAAAATATAACTATATGATGACAAAGTTTAATTATATAATTAGAAAGTTAACTATGTTATTAATTATAATCCGCGGAATATAACTATTTCATCACAATATGTAACTATTTGATTAAAATCTACAACTATTTGATAAAGGTTAATCTTATACGTAAAACCGCCAAAAAAAATTGTAGTTAAACTAATCATTAATTCATTATCATTCGTTTTTCAAAAGGTTAACTTTATCTAGATACTCTAAACAATACGGAGTATAAAAGAATAAAGTTGTTGCCCAGAAGAAAAAAAACGAATAAACTTTTCTATCGCTCTATCGGCTACTATATTCAGACAGCGGAAAAAGAAAGTATATGAAAAATGTTGTCACATTTCAAATTAGTCATGATTGCTGATTGAATGTCCTAATAGATTGCTAACAAATTAAGTGATGAAATTCAATCAACTCACTTAGGAAGATTCTTACCTTATATTGTAGAGGTTTGAGGTTTAAACCTCTATCAATAAAGGGTTATTAAAGATGAGATCATATTACCTATCCAACCTAAATGTGACCATTAGAAAAAAAATGCAAACACTACCTACTTTATAAGTCACGTTGTCATCACAATCTACTAGGAAATAATATGTTGTCAAATTACAACCTAGAAAACTTTACTATGATTATTATTGCCACCTAAGTCAACATTTCGGTGAAATTGCCCGGAATACGGGGATATAATCGCATAAATTAGTGATAATTTGCTCTAAATTTGTTGATTTAAGAGAATTATCAACCACATAAGTTATAAATCCATGAGTTATTATTATTTTTAATAATGTAGAAGCAACTGAAATAATTTTATTCGTCATATTCCGATAAATTTGGCAGCAAAAACAACAATGGGAAAATATTTCAAGTAGTAATTATCAACTTTTTTTCACCACAATAACAACTAGTAAATGACAAAGTACCAACTATTATTGGTAGCAATTGATAAATTTTCTTGACAATTAATTCGATATAGAAAGAAAACGCAACAGTTTATTATGATCCACTTGAAAAATAAACGTACAGTTATATTCCACCGTACTTATACATAATATTACGGTAAGTGCCTTACTTTTAACATAATTAAGCTAGTTGACTTGCAAGGACTAAGCTATTAATTAAGTATTTCAAGAGAGAAACACTAATGTTGTACGGAGTATTAGTTATTCGTTTGAGCTTTTCGCGGGAGGCACATAAAAGAGAACATGGGTTGAATTAACACAAACCTTTGACCAAAATAAAATTTTATAACTTTTATAAATGACGAACTTGATTGATTACTACCTTTGCTGTTTCAAAATACAAAAGAGTGTGCGGAATAGAGTAAAATACAAGTTTACCCCCAAATTGTACGAAGTACAAAATTAAAAGCTTACGTATTTTTTACTCAGTAAGCCAAGTAGCAATATTATTGTTGTTATCATCTAATTTTACAAAACCATTTTGAAACAAGTCATTAATCGAATCCCCTGGTACAAACACCTAATCCCTTTCTTAATTCCATTCCCTTTACCAAACCAAACGCACCCTAAGCTATTCAAGACTGCTAATACAATCTATTACATCTAATAGAGGGCCATAATTTTCGTGTATATGTATCTTGTTTTCTTCAGTCCTGTCTTCTTCTCCCGAATCTAAGAGCATCAATCAATTTCTTTCTCACCAATCATCCCTACAGAAAAATGTATAAGAGATATATCTCTGTCTTTTTCATGGCCCCTTATGCCTCCCAAATAAATATGACTACCTATAAGGTGGCCCGATCTGGTTCTCTGAGTTTTGAAAATGCTCGTTCCAAAACTGAAAGCATAGAGAGGCTAACATACTGCTTTCGACTATTTTACATCCCATTTCCCTCCCATCCGGGGAGGAGGGGTTTTGGAAATCAGTGTTGATGTGAATGATCTATTCCGAGCCAAGTAAACTACGCAAAACAGGGGCCATTATAAGGATAACAAATACATATGCAGAGAGCAGAAAAATGACTAAATAATCAATTCCAGCTGCTAGAACTCAGATATCATGAGATATTATTTGGAACTGTGGCTGTGTAGTTAATCACCCAATTCCTTTACCAGTGCTCACCTTTTGGTAACAAAATTGGTTAATACAGAGAGTCAATTTTACTTTGGCAATGATGTAGCTGAGTCATTTTGAGCACTGAACCACATACCATCATCAGCTAGCAGAGACTCCTGGTGTAGCTAGGTTTCATGACGATCAACTCGAGTAACCTCATCACAATTTGACAAGTCGGTGTGTCTTCTCTTTCACATGCTTATGTATGGATTTATGGATGTTAATAATTATCACCTTTCTAAGACATCATACTATTCAGCAACCTGCTTGAGGGACAAAATATCATCTCTTGGTTGAGCTTCTTCTACCTGAACTTCAATTTCATCCCCAACCTGGGATCCCACTAAGACCCATGCAGAAGCTTGCAGCCCAACCTGTAAACCAAACCTATTAGTGCCATTATTATTATCCCCTTCTAAATTTTAGCATAGTTTTTCTTCTT
Source organism: Spinacia oleracea (assembly GCF_020520425.1). Lineage (NCBI taxonomy): Eukaryota > Viridiplantae > Streptophyta > Magnoliopsida > Caryophyllales > Amaranthaceae > Spinacia > Spinacia oleracea. The sequence goes on along the minus strand of NC_079491.1, from coordinate 22,640,106 downwards.
TACCTCCTTTTTAGGAAAGTAATGTACGGAGTGATGACTTTTGATCTATGGACACATAAGCAACCCAGTCACTCAACAAGAACATCAATTATGCCATCAACAAGCACCGAAACACACACACACACACATGAATAATTTTGTAAGAGTTTCTTTTCATTCCCCCCACCTCTATGGAAGGATTAAGGTTCTGTTGGCAGGGCTCTTCCCAACCTTACACACCCTGCCTCCATCAAAAACGAAAAGAGAAAATAAAGAATAACTTGGTTCATAACCAATTAACAAGACATATATCAACTAAAATTATACTTCGACTAAGAAATAGATTATAAGATATTTTTAACTTGTATATAGATATAAGAGTGAAAGTGTCGTTCCACGAACAAATGCATACCTCAACCAAAATCAAGGCTGCAATGCGGTCCTTAATGAACCTGAGAATCAGAGCACGGTATTTTCTTTCCTTTGGCTGCCTTCTTAAATACTCCAATACCCAATACCGAAGACTACTACTGAACAACTTTCTTGCAACTCTATGCTGCATATTAACTATCGCTGCTATGCCTTCTAGCTGACCTGCTGAAAATGGAGGGGCATCACCCCGAATAAAAGATTTTACCTGCAAGCACTCAGCCCAGTAATGATGTTAGCAAACAATGACATTTCATGAATCTTAGTCCTCTCAGAACTTCAGGGAACATAAGGGTAATTTGATTTCAAATGTGACAGTAAAGAAGCTTCAATAGTGAGAGACCTCATATGCAGCAATCAAAAAGTTCAACTTAGGCATCACGACAATAAACACATATAAATCAAATATACGAACAGAGCACGTTTTCCAAGCATGTGATAAGTTTGGCCATTGGAAAAAATCTGATCCCATTATCTAGTTACAGTAAAGAAAAGGCAGCGGTAAACTTATGTTTTGGACCCCACTAGTGTTAGGATTCAGATCAAATCTAACAGATGCTACTAGTTTCTCATCTCTCACACAAAGAGCCACTTCAAATGCCTCCCTCATACAACCATACGTTCATGTATACAAGCATGTACTAGGCCTGTCCTATAGAGCAACTCTGAATGCCTTCTTTACACAATGCTTCATGTGCTTTGAAACCCACTAAAGTCAAAAGGACCCATCTGACCACATCAGGTTTCCTAGGTCTCAATAATGTAAAGGGTAAAGCATATTTGGGTGGCATCGTAATACGCGAGGGGATTAGGAAAACAGGTAAAACTCCCTGCAATGACCATTCCCAATCTAAAACTTGACTATTGAGGATATGACAGAATACAAATCAGACAAAATATTCCAATGGCAAGCATATGCCACTCTTGTAACACAACCATTGTGGAATAATACATATTGTGTTGATACCACGGTGCCACAGTGACTACGTTCAAGAGAAAATGCTACAATCGCTTTCCCACCGATGCAATATTTTTAGAGATCTATCTCCTGAACCCCAAATCTCTTCGGGTTTGGTCGACACACCAGTCTCACTTCCACTGCACCAACCCCAGACCAAAAAAGTTCATGAAATATTTCTTGATCTTATTTGTCATTGACAGTGGAATCTAGAAAGTGAGATAGTAACACAGAGATTGCAGCAAGATAATAACACAGAGATACACCTTTCTTCAATCTAATCCCCTTGAAGTTCTCGAACTCACATGATTATCTAAGCAATTGCCTTAACAAGGGACACCCTGAGTAACTAAGAAGCCAACTCTTCTACACCCCCAGTGTAGCAGCAGACTACCCAAAAGCATCCTGTTAGGATGAATCCCAAACAGATGAATCCCTACAAGGCTACATTGGGAAAGGTTAAATCTTAAATTCTAAAATCAACTAAAATATATGCAAAACTTTAAGCAGCCTCTTGAAATTATCAGGTTCTGCAACTTAAACAAGCAGCAGCATCTACGTACTGTATATGGGGTACATTGACCTCTGTCCTTACCTAAGAATCCACAATAAAACCATCACACATCTCTCACAATAACGCTACCAAGCAAATCAACAACTATGAAGAAAATAAGAGGACATAGGATCCCCCTGCCATAACCCCCATGATGAATAAAGCCACTTTCTGGGAACACAATTCACTGTCAGCGAAAATTAAGCGTGAGACAAGCAAGAAAATACAACATCTCCATGGATCTCCTAACCCTTCCCTCTAGAACATTGGGATTGCATCATAACACCTCACACACATTGGGAAAAAAAGTTCTATTCGGTTAGAAAATTGAGTTTGCAATATGTCATCAATGTTGGGTTCATCAAATACTTTCTTCGTGTCCTTAAAACTGCAATAGTATGACTATCATGTTTGCCAAAGCACAATTCAACCATAAATATCTTTAATTTCTATTAGTTAAAATTATACAAAATTGATATTATTGAAATTATACATATGGACTATTCCAACAACATTTTATTATAATAACATTTTTTTTAATTATATTTGTAAAAATATGTGGTCAAAATTAGCATGTGAATAGCGTAACAGTAAAACTAAACAGACGAAGTATGACTTTAAGACTAGACATTGATCTTTTTGAAGCCTTAGACTTACAAATGAAACATGGGAGTTACAAAATATTAGCATTAGGTGTTTTTTGCACATGTTATTACGAAACAGCATATGCAACTTATGGATAAATAAACGCTCAAGGAAAATTAGTCAGACTACAAAGCTCGAATCTTAGAGACCAAAGACTAGAGACTCCTGTTGCAAGAGCTCTTTACCACAACATCTTTAGCTTCAAAGAAGAAGATGTTAGGGATACATGCTTGTTTCTTGATTTTCTACATTTCCCTTTAAATGCACTATATCTTTACAGTAATACGCTCATTCAATCAGATTCCCTGGTTATGTAAGATAATTTGATGCTTTTACAGTGTCTTTGGATCGATTCTTGGTTATCTATCGCCAAAGAAGAAAACTACACTCTACTGGCAATCTGTCATACAAGACTCACTACGTCATAGGAAAACTAAAAAAAGGCCACACGTAATGAGAAATTATTTTAAGAATTTTTATATAATTATCATAATGACATAAAGTATACTGGTAGTCCACCAGCTGATAATAAGATTACCACTGACTAGTTTCAAGTTTCAACAATAAAAAAAATTGGAGAGACCTTTCATTCAACAGGAATAACTCATTACTAAAGTGGGGAAAAATAACCAGCAACTGATCCTTAAGACTAGCTAACATGAATAATAAACAACATAAAGGAACCTGTATGACCGTTAAATCAGCTTCTTCAGTATGATCTAAATCCACAGAAGAACTGACCTGATAATGGGCAAGAAGATCCATATATCTACGTATAGGAGAAGTAAACTGAACATAGCCAGGAACTCCTAGAACTCCGTGTCGTATTGGCTTCCTAAAATCATATTCGGCAGCACGCATTGTTTTAACTACAGCAACACTCCGTACTGGGCCTTCAGGAAGATGAGAAAATGCAGATACATCTATATTTGATTGAGGCTGTCCTCTATAAGGTAAAGGAATTTTGTTGAAAGATCCAAATGTAGCAACGACCTCTCCACAAAGAATCATCATCTCAGAAACCAGGCGCATCGCAGGGTCAGCTTGATTCTCTACATATAGATTGATATGTGGTTCTGGTTCATCAGGATTTGCCACTTTGACACGTGTTTCTATCATTGACGTGTCAACGGCACCCTGAAAAAGAAAGTAATCCTCCAGCGTTATGAGAGCTAGAAAGGAAACAAGCAACAGAAAATGATACAAATAAAATGAGATGGTGCTTGTGTGCCAAATAGAATTAAAATCTGAACCAAAGAGAATTGAGATTACAAATTAGTACATTACAATGTTCGCCAAACGTCAAGCCACAGTTGGAGGAAGATATTTGAGAAGGTAATTGGACACTAAATAAATATAAACTAATACCATAATATCCCAATTCACTCCTCTTATTGGTATTTTAAGTTTTTTTTGTTAAATTGGCTATTACCTTCTTTAATTTCTTCGTTAAACTGTGTGCCAAGGGACTACAGGTCAAGCGAAACGGGGAGGAACTATCACTTACACTCTAATTTTACAGGCCCATAATTGTAGTCTTAAAACCAATAATATATACGAAGTATATATTTGTCAACTAGTGAAAAAGTTCGTTTTAAAGAGAGACTAGTAGAGAAGTACTTATTAACACGAGACTAGAAATCCTGGTACGGAATATTACTGTAAAAGGAAATTGGACAATTGTTCGATAACACAGAAACTAAAAAGAGCTACTTATTTTGTGGAATACAACAAGGTCAGATGAAATCAACTGCTAGCAGCCATTAGGACTGCTAAAAGATATGCCTATCTGATTGTGGAAGCTAATTCTAACCTGCTGTCTACGCCATTGCAAACGTAGAGATGCAGCCTCAGACAGAATCTTTAACTCCGCTTCCTCTTCAAGACTCAAATGAAGGAGCTCTGATGCACTTTCATAGGTGAGCATGTATGTTGGTCTTATAATGGAATTCTCTACAGAATACTCACTGATGCTGCAGCAGAAAGAGAGAAATTGAGAGAGAAAAAGCCAACTATCGTAATATGCTCATCATAAGATAGGGGAAAAAGGGTAGTATTCTCATGCATGCATAAGGTAAGATTATCACCACTTTAAATGAAACTTATAGTTCATCCTGTAAACATAAGCAGAAAACCCTGCATTATTCTTCTGTTTCGACCATTGTGTAAGTAGCCATGTGCCCCCTACCAACCATATCAATTAACCAACAAAAAAAAAGCGGTTTTCTGAACAGGCAAACTAAACCACATTTGTACCCAGTTAAATAAGTTGCAAGTGTACTAAAGTAATTACGTAGAGGTTGTATGAGTTGCTCACTTTTTGTTGATGATTGCTAGGCATGCCATTTTATGAAGGATGTACATTACTCGGTTCGGTCAAAACCTGATAACATTATGTCAGCTGATAAAAAAGAAAATATACCATAGAAGGTGAATGTTTTCCAATTATGCAAAGGAGCGCTTTTCGCCAGAGGTAACATAAAAAAGCGTATTTCCAGTGTTGACACTAGCTGTGGCAGGTTTCACTGTGCTTTTGAGTCTGATTTTATGAAGTTAGAGATTTCCCCTTTACCTCACAAGTTAGGAAGAAAGGATTTTGAGTAAGGTCCAGGAAATAAGTGGCTTGCACTTTGCTATTTACTACCTCCGTTTCATAATGATCTTTATGGTTCCTATTTGCACAAAAATTAAGACAGGAGAGGGCGTGTGAAAAAGTTGGGTGAGTATAATAAAATATGGATAAAGTAAAAGAGTGTAAAAGCTGGGAGAGTGTGAGAAAAAATGAATGCAGTACGAGAAAGTGAGTAGAAAGATGTAAATTTTGTGAAATAGGATAATATTCAAAAATATTGTAAAACATAATGTATAGAACATTATGAAACGGACTAAAATGGAAAGCGTAAAGATCATTATGAAACAGAAGTAGTACTAGTTTGTCCTTTGTGCAAAGACTCAAGACGAAGCTGTGCTACACCGTGTTACAATAGTGGCATATTACAATTGATTTGCTCCAAAGAGGCACATAGTGGCTTGCATAAATCAACAAAAGAGATAATCATTTGAAGCTAACAGCTTCTTTTCCGTGTTGAAGGATCTTTTGTGGGATCGGAAAGCAGCTTGCAACGCTGCTTCTAACTCGTGGAAGCTCTCCCCTCCACTCACAACCAGGTACTAAATATTGACACAGAAGCTGTTGGCGAGGATCAGTGGCTTGGGAGTTGGTGCTGATTATCCAAACTGATTCTGGTGAGGTGGATATAGAAGCTTGTAAATATGTCATTGATGGTTAGGAACCAGTAGTGGCAGAAGCGAAGGCTGTATTTTTTGGTTGATAAAAGGTTCTTCAAAGTGGCGTTGAGAATATTGTCCTGGAAAGTGATTGTCTGGATTTAGCTAATTATTTGAGTTGAGTTTTGTTTTTCTACTATTTCTTATCAAGGTAATGTAGTTAGTGAAACTATTAATCTGGGAAGCATAATTATTTTTGTTTTTGGGACCATGTTTGTAGGAATAAAATAAGAGTTGCTCGCTTCATAGCTCATATACCTCCCTGTGAAATTACATGTTAGTGCTCTGGTGGGTGGATGGATGCCTTAAATTTCTGATGTTCTGATAGACATAGAATCAAAAGACATTCGTGTTCCGCAATTGATTAACCCCACCCTCTTCTCATCAAAATAAATAAAGAGAAAAATACTACATGCTCCAATAACATCCGAAATATAGGAATGAAGTGAAAGCAGGGTAGCAGTTGCTATTCAAGAAGTATCACATGAAAGCAGGTTGCAGTTAAGATTCAATTAATTAACCCCACCATTTTTACATATTTCTAATCATGATAGAAAGCTTGGCACCCAGAAAGACAAAACTATGCATCAACCAATTGGTTACCTGCCATCAAAATGAAGCACAACAGATACTGTCACAGCATTGCAGTTTGTCCCTTGTTTTAAGCTCATTCCTTCCATTGCAAGCTTCTCTGGGAACATAGGATAAGTAGCTGTAGGCAGAAAGATAGTAGTTCCTCTGCTCATGGCCTCTCTGCAGGTCAACATGAACTTAAATAAAGCACAACAATGACAAGATAAACAACAATGACAAGAAATAGATAAAAAGTTAACAGATAAAGGAGGACAAGAGAAAGTGGAAGACAGCACAACAGTATCAATGGGCATGTTACATGGATGCATGAATTTACTTGTCCAGATTGCTTCCAGGTCGAACTAAGCAGGTTGGATCTGCCACATGTATCCAGATCTTGATCCGGCCATCTTGTAACCTTGCCGCACTAAGTGCGTCATCAAGCTGCAAATACCAATGAAGTATTAATAAGGTAAAAGGAATTGTATAGATCACCCAAAGGTACCACATGAGAGTTTTGCCTTTAGGAATTGGCTAATGCCTCCATTATTCAACTCAGCCACTACCATATTCGTCTTTGAAGTGATTTCGCAACCTTCCTATGTATTGTTGAGGCGATAAATTTCTCAGTTAAAATGCAAACAATCTGGAGTCCATAGATGAATTAGCTACCATGAAAATTTAGAATTTCATTTGCTCATAGTGTAATGTCATTAGTCTCTAAGGAACTTCAATCACTTCAAAATGAGGATCCCTCTCAGAGCCTACATGCTGCAATACTTGTTTGGAAGTTGGTATGCTTGGTCATAACTGTTCTGTTGTGGTTGATCAAACTATGGTATAGGCTCACAACCTAAGATAAAGGTCCTCCAAGGCAAGCCAATAAAGTAATTGTAAAGGGGGAAAAAAGGAAAAAAAAGTAACTGGGAAGAAGGATGGAGCCATATTACTTGTGGAACAAAAACTAAGGGAAGCTTATTTAACATGACTATACTGTTGTGCACAATCCCCTAGGCAGGTGATGGATAAAAAAAAATCCGTTGTTTACCTGGTGGTCATTCTTTCTTGGAATCTTAAGCACTCGGCACTCCAATAAACTTCGTAAACATAAGGAATCGACGAATCGTAGAGGTACTTGAGAAGAAAAGGTATAGCTACCTTAGGGCTGCTAAAACTAGCATTAATTTTCCAAACATGAATTCTTACAAAAAGAAAGAAATGCATTACGATAGGGCTTGCTGGCTTGGTTTTGTAACCAGTTATTTGCAAAATGATTGATTGACCGGAATATTCGATTCGTGTTCATAATACCAGCACAAAATAATTCATCTTTCACAATTGTTAATGGTTTATATGATCTTCAAAGTTTAGTAGGCCTACAGTTTGCACTTTGCACTTCTATTCAAAATCCATGGCTTCTTACTAAGTGGGGATAAAAAATATTGTCCTAAGGGTGGCTGACAAAAGCTTCAGAACCCCCGTACCTGTTAAAGAGGTAGTCCAGAGCCCGAAAACTTTTGAAATGGTAATGGTGTTTTCAGAAATCAAATCTATGCATTGATCCTTCTCCAGGACTAGCTAACAAGATAGGGATATTATGGCAGAATTGATTGGGATTTAAGGAATGGACAAGGCATAAATTAATATGGTCACATGCTGCTGAATATCAAAATCACAGTGAGTTTGACCACATTCCCATTTCCATAAGAATTTGGGTGTGCTGAAGGTAGGGTTGTTGAGGATCCTTTTTGTTCTCACCTATGAAGCACAAAAACATAGCTGACTTTATATATCAAGGTTTGTGAGTCGAGACGCTATAAAAAGGCAATACGTATATTGAAATGTACATATCTGCGATTTATGACATGTTTTGATATAGTGGCGTTCACTTGCATGTTTCAGCCCCCAAAAGGAAATCATTTCGTAAATTAAAAACCTTAAAAAACCAGTTGTATCTTTATCAGAGTTCAGAGGTGCCGACAACAAGTTCTGACCATCAAAAGGCAGGAATTTCAGAGCTTGCGCTTAGTACCTGTAACTCTTCCCTGTACACACTCCAGTCCAATGTGTTGGAAATTCTAGTTGAGAAAAGCCAAAAAAAAGAGTGAAAAGGTGTATAGTGGGAATTGTCCCACATTGGTAGACAACCATCCTTTTTCATTGTTTATAAAATGGGGGGTTGGTGTACTACTTGTTTGAGAAAGTGGGAGAGTGGACTTGATGGACACATACACGCGCGCACACAATAGTTCCAGAAAATCAAAAATAATCCTCGGGTTTGGCAAATATTCTGACTCCATTCGGGTTTGTGAGTGCACAAAATTTGGAGCCGTGCTAATCCTGGAGGGCGGCTGCTTCTGTTCTACTGCACCGGGGAGGTAGCACGGAATCGTCTTTTAGGACAGTGGTATTCCACGACGCAGCAATTTGTTCAATCTGTTCATCCATCAACGAGATAAGTTTGTTCTAATTTTATTATTATCGTGATACAATGTTAATCGAAGACCTTTGTTTTTGTTTTTTTTTGCTTTTTTCTTCTCTGGCTTTATAGAGAGCCTGGACTAGGCTCCTTGGTCATCAATCTCTCCCTTTCTATATCTACCTTTTCTCTTTATCTGTCTTAGTTTCTCTCTTACTCTCCTTTTCTGTTTTACCGTTAAATTGTTTTGTTAGTAAAAAAAATAGGGAGGCTTATGGTTGTTGCTAGAATGGGAAATCAGAAAATGTCCCAGGTGAACTCTACTATGTCGACAAGGGTCTTTACTATATCATGAGGCTGCAAGATAAGATAGGGCCATAGGCGGAGTCTCTCTCTCTCTCTCCCCCCTCTCAGTTTTATGTTCATGGTGAGACCGTGAAAAAGGAGAAAGAGAGAAAAGAGAATGGTGCATTTGGGGAAGACGGAATATTTAAAACAATACTACAAAGATCTTTTTTTTATGGGAAAGAGCTGAAATGAAGAAGTTGCAGTTATTTAATTAAGTACCACTAATGACAACCAAACGGGGAGCATGATAACCATGCATTCCAACGGTGGGAAAAGGAACCACGCAATAAAACACAGGCATGCCACAAACGCACACTCAAGCACACCAACAAACACATGGAAACACAACATGCATGCGCACACACAACCAGACACTCTCACATACAGGCACTCGCGCACAAGCACGCACACACGGAGAACACATACACACAAAACACACACACACACACACACATGTGTGTGTGTGTGGTAATAAGAGTACATTAGAATATTGGATTGATGGAAAGGATTCCATAACATTGAAATCACACTAACTATAATTACCTCATCAGCCTCATCAACATCAATAGCGTAGACCTTCAAATGAGTAAGGTCATTCCTCCGAATCTGAAAGAAATATGTTCGAATAAGTCATGGAGGCTGGAGAACTCTGGAAACGTATGAAAAAGTATCACACCCTTCACAAATAAGCAAGCAATAAGTTATGTGAAACAACTCCCAAACAAAAACCCTTACATATTCACATAGAATTATTAACTAAACACATCATTTCAACTCTTTGAGATAAAATCATTAGACGTTACCTCATCTATATCATAAGACTCTGACAGCAAATCTTCAGCAGCCAACACAATATCCTCTGAGTGATCGGTACGAATATTCAGCTTCAACAGATCAAGATTAACATGTACCGGAAAATAACCAATATCTATTAGAAGATTTAACGCTGATGATGCTGTTTTTGCCATCCCCGCAGCTGTAAGAATCTGAAAAGAAATGCCTGAAAGCATTACGAGAGTAAACATTTTATTTTAATGGAGTACGCAGTACATATATATGCCAAAAGAGTGAACCCTCCGCTGTAACAAAGATGTCCCTTCAATTCTAGCTTGTCCAACATTGACTAGACTAACACTATATTAAAAAGGAAATTTAACTACTGATTGTGTTGATAACATCAGTCCTCTAGAATAGCTTTAACTCTTTAAGAAGGAGACAAATTAATGTTAGTAAATTATGAGTTATAAATATATCTAACCATTTTCATAGTCAAAAAGCTTGTTATATTTATACTATGAAAAAGCTAACTGGTCATGTTGACAACACAACTACCCTGGTCAAAAGTATTACTAAAAAAAGAAGCGGTAGAAAGTGACGAGAACACATGAATATGTGAAAGGGGAGAAAACAAAGTTTCAACCAATTGATGATGTACCAGATGAAAGCTTGGTCCCAGGTCACAAATAATTACTCTCAGTAAACACTTGAACTTCACTTCTATAATACATCTACTGCAATTGTATATTTCAGATCGGTTGATTTATTTATTCCTTTTATGCAAGACACATGTATATTAGGACAACCTAATATAGAGAAAGAGACTAATTTGTTAGGCCAGAGAGAACGCAACATGTACCAGGGATAGAGGAATTTAACTCGGCTCAAGTAAAACAAATTACCGTCTGAGCTGTTCTCTTTTGACTTTCACTGCAGAAAGTATCAACCGCATAAGCAGCCAGGGCATCAATACGATCACGAATCCGGTCCTCCGAAATCCATGAGGATCTAGGAAGCTTTGCATCCAAAGGTCTTGCCTTAGCAGAATATAATAACTGTATGAACTCCTGAAGTTCCTTTTCAGCAGTCTCCTTGGCAAGTTTCCTCCCTAGAAGTTCCTCAACCTTAATACGCGACAATATTCCATTTAGTAACAGCCAATTAGACCGACAGGCAGGCAGATACACAAAGAAGCAAATTAAGAAAATCATAATGAAGAAATAAACTTCTGCAAATACAGAGTCTTTACAAAGGCATTTGAACAACAAAACTGTTAGGCACCAAGATAAAGATACTATCCACTCCAGTATATATGATAATATAATAGGGAAAGAGCCAAAAAATCAATCCATATCTTGCTCCATCTTCGTATATATTGCTGCTGGAAGCAAGCAGACTTTAACTTACTCCATCCCTCTACATAACCATGTATATCATATCACTCTTCACAAGATATATAATATAATGCACAATAGACCATCAAATGTCTGAACTTGATTAAGACATATTTCATAATGTCTAAGAAATTAATGCATTAAGATTGTATTGTTAGGCTCAAGAATCAGACCACTAAGACTCACAATAACATTTGGCTACAGGCTAGCTGATATTTGCAGATAGTAGTCAAGGTGCTAAGCCAATGCCCATGCCAAGTTTTCACGACCTTGTTGTACCCCGGGGCCACTTAGCAATGCATCCACATTCCAAAATTCCACCTAACACCCCCATCCCCACACACCACACCCCCCTACCTCTAAATAAATTTTATAAAACCCTCAAAAACATAAGAGGTGCCGAGAAACAAACAGATTTAAGCCCAGCCTCAGACTTCACAAATAGCCTCAAGAAGCAAGTAGAGAGTCCCCAACCCTTCAAGTATGCAATGGATTTCCTGAACACAACCATACAATCATGTTCAGCGAATTAAAACTGTTCCCTCTTTCCAATCCTTAGAGAAATCTTTAAAAAAGGACAAGTCTCGGACTCTCGGTGAATTTGGTAGCAACTACAAGAACAATACCTACACCAATAGCTTAAAATAAATCCACCGTTGAAAAGGGACACATTGCAGTTTAGACGACAATCCCAATTTCCCACATCAAGCAAGAAAACTCTAGAGCCACTATACACCCTAAATAAAACCAGAGACCTATCACCATGAAAAGTGTTGTTTTCCATTCTAGATTTCCATACTAACACCATAAAAAGTTGTATTTTCATAGATTTCCATACTAACAACCTAAATCCTGCTTAATAGATTTCCATACTTAAACCATGAAGTCGAGATTTCCCTTCATAAATCAACTTTTCATCCCATATTCACCTGGATGGCCATTTTCTAAAGAGTGCCCTTTTCTTAGCTGCCTCCAAACAAAATAAAATAAAGTGGAAATTGTTTAATACCATTATGCTAGTTCTACTAATGACTTCTGCCTGTGCAATAGTAGAGAGAGATAAATGAACCTAGCCTTAAGGAAGAGAAGCTATTTTCTGTCGTAGTAATTAAATCAACAACCTACTTTAACTCCGAACAATGGAAGCACATGAAGTAAAAGATTATCTTCTAAAATGATAAGATAAACACAGGCAAAAGGTTTAACTAGTAGCTACTAGCTAGTATTGTTAGACGCGGAGCACTTAATAGGGTGAGTAACCATTCAACGTTTCAAGGATTCCTGTTCCTTCACATAGTCACATTCTAAGAGTACCTGCAACGCATGGCCTGTGAAACTTGAAGTTTGAATGATACTACGGTCGAACACCACAGAACGTGCAAAATTCGACAACAATCCTTCCTATCTAAAAAAGCCGAACAAACCTCCTTTTTTGCGTAACTTTTGATTCCAAAACTGCCCCAACTCTTGGAAACTAATTACGAACAACAATCAACTCATTTGTGATTTGAAAGACAAATATCTTTCTACGTGGCACTAACTAAGGATTGCAACTTTGATTCTCTAATCATGAAGCCACTAAACCCATCACTCCTCCCAAGATTTCCGACCTTCTAGCCTTCCCTCCACCACCAAAGTATGCATGTGCTTCTGCCTTCCCCCCCATCACAATTCATCCCCTTTCGCAGCCCACACCTTCCCTTCTACCTTCTCCATGACAACCTCCCAAGCCACTACTCTAAACTCTTCCCCAACAACAGAACGCCCATCTCCGCATCAATTAGTTTTGGTCATTGCAGGGCCTAAGTCAAGGTGTCTCGAAATCTTCATTCCTGCTGACTCTTGTGGTTTATGTTCTTAGTAGAATGCTTTTGCCAAGCTGTTGGGATTGCGCTTGGTACCATGGAAGGGCCTTCAAGTATGGAGGGGGGTGATTTGTTTCCTCTAACTATATTATAGCGATAGTGAAATCAATGATAATAGTGTTCGTAATGTTGATTAAAATAATATGAAGTACACTGTAAGCATAATAAAATAGATGCTATTACATTTTGAAAGAGAGGGAGTATATGTTCTATTTGCTTTACAAGTTTACAGGATTTAGGCCATGATATGATGAAATTGATTTCACTTGGTCATGATATGATGAAACTGTTCTTAGTAGAATGCTTTCGCCAAGCTGTTGGGGTTGTGCTTGCCTTACACTATTATCATTGATTTCACTTGGTCATGATATGATGATAGTAAGGACTGTTAGTAGATTATCAATAATGAGTTTAAGTTGATGGAAGATATTTTTTCCCCCTTGTGAATGCAACATAATTTGGATTTTTTTTTCTTTTTGGGGTGTTTTTAAGGTGAAATTTGATTTGGGATTATTTTGCATGTTAGGTCTAATACTCTAATGTCATTGTTTTGCAAGGATAAAGCATTGTGAATGACGTATGTGGCATTACAATTAAAGGAATTTCTTAGTTGATTTACCTACAACAACACTCGTCGACAAGCTTTGGACAAACAATCTAGTGGTTCATGTTATTTCAAGTGGTCGATATTCATACAGAGACACGGAGTAACACTTACATACCGGTTGTCTATACTTGACTTAATTTTGGTAAATACGACCAAACTGAATTTATTTATGCAGAGCTTCTCTAAAAGAATGAATTTATTTTTGTTGAGCTTCTCTAAAAGAAGAGATGAGCAAGCGCCATAGTCCTAATTATCATATTTATTTTTCTCTTTGTTGACGTATATTGAATTTATTTTGCATTTGTTATAATTTTGCAGGCATTATTTTTTTTGCTGGAAACCAAAAATCTTGAGAAGTCCAAGACGACCACTTTTAGTATCTATTACTCTCGTACAAAGGGAGATCAAATTTCTCAATCTATGTATGGTTGAATCTAAAGCCTAGTGTACCTATTTTCATGGTGTATTTTTGTATACTTCCATCCGATCTTCATACCTATTACTCCGGAGTATAGAGGGATCAAGCTAAACATAGCCAGCAATTTAACAACATTACAAGATTTCTTTTTTGGGTGTACATAAAAATTAGTTCATAGAGTGCAATAATACTATTATGCTTAGCCACGTGCAACACACGTACATGTTACTAGTAATACTTAAAAAGGTATAAGCCCCTAGCTACTCCCCACACCATAACATTCTACGAGCAACAAACACATCAAGGATGTAAATTACATTTCAAAGAGTGTATGGTAAGAACATCTAGTGCTCATATATAACTCGATGCTATGATCGTCAGTCGCAGCATCACAGTCTATATGTTAAAAATATTATAAAAAATTCTAAATTATAGTGCCAAGCCAGACTAATGGGCGAAGAAAACAGGAGGGAGAGGGACCTAAGGACAGAAAATTTAAGATTAAAAAGGCTGAATCAAATAGTTGTACCTGATCAGTAGATCGAGGAGTGTAAACAGAACAATAACCTTTACTCTCCAGCACAGAGAAGTAGATTTCATCCCTTGACAGCAAGTGATGTGCACAATAGCTCTCAAGAGGTTCAGCAATACCATATATCATCTGTATAATAAGATCACATAGTCAAGACTCAAGAGACACTATAAGTCAGAACTATGAAGCAGAAAAATGTAGTACCTCTGCCAACTCGTCTGGAGTCACTGATTTATTCTTCTCAAGCAGCTCGGCCCAGGCAAGCTCAAGCAGAGATGAATCCTGCATAATTTTATTTAGTTGGTTAGTTTTCAAGTCCAAAAACGCAAGAAAGGGGACACTGTCCTCATCATGGGTCGCTACAGAACCAGACTAACCAAGTTTTCCTGAGCTTTCTGCAAAAACTCTGGAATTTGGGTATGATTGAAATCCTCAACACCAGGAACAACATAAGTTATCTGCTGTGGTTTTATCGAGCATGTTGTACCGTTCTGCTTGAAATTAGGGGGAAAAGGCGAAGAGTCAATAATAAAGGAAGGACAAAACAAATTCACCCTGAAAAACGAGTATGTAATAAATATTTCATGCTTTAGAAGCAAAAAAGATACATGTTCAAAAATTCCACTTATGCTTCACTATTTCAATATGAACCTGATCAGAAACCATCCAGTTCTTCTTCCCATCACGTTTCTGAGACACTGCTAGCAAAACCCTTTCGGAGTCCTTTTTAAACTCCAACAGCAAGCCGACTCGAAGTCCTTGCTTTTCAAGTTTGTCTTTAAGAAGCTCTCCACTGCTTGTTAATACCAACCTGTAAAATGAAACACCTACTCAGTTGGGAATAAGACCCTTCATTTGATAATTGCTAAACAAGTAAAAAAATTATGTCCAGGTGATCATTCAAAATGAAAAATACATGTGTGACAATATTCCTTGCTTGCAGAATATGCAGGGTTATTAACTTCATCACAACTGAATATAAAGGTCGCCAATATATGCGTATACGCCATCCCTGGTCCAATCAATCTACAGATGGTAATGGACATAAACCATTGGTCATATGCTAATAAACTTCATCTCAACTCTCAACCAAACCCAAAAAAAAAAACCTCTCTCCCAAGATTCACTAAATCCGCTACTTATAATGGTATGCATTGACAGTACGGTAGGTCATCATTTCCCCTATCTAAAAAATTATGCTACATTGGAACTTCTTATACACCACCACTACAACCATAGCACAAGTAAACCAAATTGAACCGAGCAACTACATAGAACTCAGCCATCATTCCCTAAGTTTCACCATTTACAATTTTATATCCTGTTGCTGTCAACCACTCAAATTAGAACTAAAACAAAGCCACCAATCGCAGAGTCTTAGTTCTTCATGACTTCTGCATCTTTTGACTCTTTTCCTTGTCCCGTACCGATTCAAAGTCATGCTCCTTTCGTTCCATAAAAAGACTTCATCAATAAAGAAACTAACTAAACCAGTCAAACATCATCAGTAATAAACCTAATTCAAGTTGAGCAGTCGATAATTCAATTAACCACGAGACTACTATTTGCTGTCCAATCTCCTAATATCCATTAAAACTATAAACAAGATAAACTCTAACAACAACACCCAAATTCAACAGCAACAACAACAATTACAACAACGGATGATGAGAAATGCGAATAGATTACCTGTTGGAAGCGCAAACTCGCCTTGTCCTACGCCTCTCCTGAAGCTCCTCCAAGACGCTGTCGACTAAACTGTGAAACGCAAAAACTCCGAATTTTCCGCTATAACCATTGAAATGAAGCTGGAATCGGCAATTTGAGGTAAGGCACCCCGATTTAGAGCGAGTTGTTGAATAAAGAGGTCGAAATTGATGGAAACAACACAACAAAGAGGAGAGAGAAGGGGAAGAACATGTGGATGGACGAATAATGCTGCAGCCATTGACAGCACGAACCGCCATCATCGTCTTCCTGCAACAATTTTAAAGAGTTGAATAATTCATGTGGATTGTAAGGAAGAAGACAGGAGCTACTGCAACAGGGAGAAGGGAACAAGCTGGGAAAAAATGGAGGTTTTGGAAGTTGTAGAGTGACGGGGAGTGTAGTTTATGGGCCAGAGTTTGCAGATGTTGATAAACGCGGGTAAGATAAAACCAAGTCTGAAATGAGGAATGATGCGCAACTCAGGAGGCAAATGAGTTGTTTGGGACCTGTTTACGGTGTATCCGACCGGGTGTGCATTCTAATTTGGGATATTCTAATCCTTCCACCGTTTCAGAAATATTGCACTATTTTTTTTTTTATTATTCACACTACGACTTCGGCCATTTGTTGTGATTCGTACGTAAGAAAATTTTAGTCATATCATGTTAGATTCGTATCGATATATATTGTCTAAATATTAATTTTTTATAATTTTTACTTGCACACGATTTGAGATATTAAGAGTCAAAGTAGTGGTTAGAGGAGTAAAAGTCAATCATGATGCGATATTTCCGGAAGGGAGTAAGTTGTTAAATTTTAGAAAAAATATATATAAATAGGTCTACAACTGGTCCAAACCGGGTCCGGTCCGGATTTTAGACCGATTTTTTCGGTACGGTCCAGGTTTCGTCCAAGCATAATCGGTCCGGTCTTCGGGTCTTGAATTTTCAAAACTTCGGTCTTCGGTCCGGTCCGGGTCGGTCCGGGTTTGAACCGATGGACACCCCTATCTGTGTTATTCACAAGATTTGACCAAATTACCTATCGCTTTGTTTCTCTTCCGCTTCTTTCTTTGTGTCCCAAGTTCAACATGTTATTAAGGGAGCCTCTTTGTGTTAACCAATTCAGCTACTGGACAATCTCCTACAAAAAAATCACAGCCACGAGTGACTTTGGAACGATAACATCTTGTTGGTGGTGTAAACAAGGTCTCAACAATCAAGGGGTGCCATGAAAGAATCGACTACCCTTTTAGCGTTTAAGCATATGTATTTGGTTTATTATATACTCCGTAATTTCTATGATGGTCTATAAAGATCTCCTTGCTTTGTTTAGTTTGTAAAGTTTTTTCTTTTATGCGAAGTTAATCCTATGAAAAATAATCTTATTTCACGATCTACTATCAATTTCGTTCATTAAAATAACACATTTTAAAGTAAAATATTATTATGCATAATCAATACCTAGTATTTAAAAAACACAACCAATATCCTTGCAAAGCCACGTGGCCACCTTCTAAAAACGAAAAATTACTCCACGTGGCTCACCATATCCATCCAAACACGTAGGAGGGAAATAATAAAAAACAACCCAGCCAAAACCCAGCCTAGAGCTACGTTTACCGTGCCCTTCCATTCCATCTCCCTCAATCTCCATTACTGTAATCTCCGCTTCATCTTCCTTGCCATTATTCATCATCAATTCCAAATTGATGAGGTCTACCTTGCAATTTACGAGCATTGAATATCTATCGGCTTGAATTCCATCTTCAAAGCTTCAATTCGACCTCGAATCAAAATCAAACTCCAAAATCACCTTCAATTCGATCCCACCATCTTCTCCCTAACTTTAATTACAAATTAATTTCCCCAAAGCATTAGAAATTTCTTAAATCATGTCGGTTACGGGTTGTTTGCACAAACAGTCATTGACATTCCATTTGTCATCTCTTAATCCAATCATAACTCTATTTTAACACTGTTAGGTTTTCCATGAGTAAAGATACGACCAACAGCTACATAGAGGTATGTTTCCGTTCTTTGAATTAGTGAGTTTTATTTCCAATTTTGAGTTCAAAATATGTAACACCCCGACAATTCTCTCTTTTCTAAAATAACCTTTTAATATAAAACGTAGAGAATTATCAAGGCATTATCGCCCGTGTGAAAACGTAACGGCTTATTCAGAATTTTGCAGCGGAAAACATAAAACTAACTTCAGGTTTATAAATAATCGATTACATAGTTAATCCCAAAACCAATCAACGAAAATAAGATCAACTAACAAGTTTAAAGTCCAATTAAACAAACCCAAGTCAACTTAGCAAATCAAAACTAAATACAAGCTCTCTATTCCCGATCCCAATGATGCAACATCTTCAAACTTGCAGATGGACAATGCTTATTGATCCTTAGAGACTGCTCACCAAAGATTGGGTCATCACAGAATCAATAAGGCATAGCCATGATCAACATGCACAAGCAAAAGCACGTAATCAGCAAAGCTGAGTACTACATACTAAATCAATAATAATCCTAACATGATTCTATTAAACGAACAATCCTAACATGATACTAATAAAACATAAGCAAGGATAACCACAACATATTGACTTGAAGACTATATTAGACTGAACTAGACTTTTGTATCATTAACATTATTTTAATTGAAATAGTCAATGGACCGAGTTGCTACTAGAAACTTCTTCTTCTTCACTAAGGAAGACGAGGTACGGGCGCGACTCCGTAAACCCCAATGACCTGCGATATCGAGGGACTTTTGAATAAAATAGAACCGGTGATCAATCCGGCCCCATAAAAAGCCATAGGCTACCCATGACCCCAACTCCTGATTGTCCGTCACTTTAGACGTGCACAGTCTAAAGCTATTGCTACTCAGTTTCACTTTACATGATTTACAAATTAAACTCTGTTATGACTTAACAATCACATAAGTCATACAATCAACATTTATGCACAACTATTTTTATCTTGGAATTAAGCAAGTGATCACAAAGGTATCAATCAAGACCCATTCCAATTAAATCCAACCTTTCCTTTAATGCTGATCAACCCCTCTATATGGGTATAAGGTTTCAACTTACTAAACAAGGTCTTCGGCCCTCATAAAGTAGTGAAAAGCTAAAAGGGAACAACGATCAATCGATCTGAATCATTATATATATAAAATAAATTAAGTTCCCAACTGACATGCTTGCATCAATAATCCATACTAACATGTTATAATTCTCATACTACAATCCATGTTCAACACGTTCATCCAACAACATTAAACATGTAAATTTCAACGTAACCAAGTTCATCAACAACTTTCAACATGATTCAACAGATAACACACATTCCAAGCACACAGGTATGTACGTACCTTGTGTAAACAAACTGATAGGCCACTTTAACGAATTCAAAAGTCGCCTACAAAGAATTCTCCGCCTAAAAACAACCAATAAAATTCCCCAATCAATATCCAACAATTTACAGCAATACTAAAGTACTCTAAATACACCCTAAACATATTTTGAACCATCCCCAACATCGAAACTTAACTAAATAACCTCCAAGCATAATAACTATTAAACTAATGATCCCAAAACGTTCTAAACTCCAATAAAACATTCCTTTTAAAATTTCCAGCAATATAAAATAATTTCAAACGTCCATAAAACATAATCAACGTTCTTAAAATCATAAAAATAATAACTTTAATAACTTATAATCATTCTACCATGATTTTAGAATATTAAAACCTTAAAAATCCATGCTTTAATAATTAAATTCCTTATTTCAATTCAACTATGTAATCTGAAAATTAAATTATTAATTAAGCATAATGTATAATCTGAAAATCTAACTTAACCATAAAAACTTATAATTTATATTCAAGAAACACAAATTAAATTAATAAAACTTCATTAAAACCCTAACTTAAACGTAATTAACAAATCTGAAAATAATTAAATTAATTTCAATCAACATATAATCTGAATTCTAAAAATACATCATTAAAACTAATAATTTAAATCATGAAAACATTAATTAATTTATTAAAACATGAATAATAATAATTTAAATAGATTGAAGGGGATGAAATAACCAAAATCAAGGAGGAGATAAGGGCTATTGGCCGGCGGCAATGGCGGCGTGGCAGCAGGTGTGGGTGGTCGACGGTCGGTCGACAAGGTTGGTGGCTTGCTGGGTGGTGGTTGTGTCGTGGTGTTGCTGTGCGAAAACCAAACAAAAGGAGGGGAGTGAGTGAGGGCGAACGACATTGGGGACGAAAGGAAAAGGGAACGACCGAGAAGGGAAGAGGAGATTGCCAGCGACGGAGGCGGTGTTGCGGCGGCGACGCGAGGGTCGACGGCTGGGCAGGAAGCAATGAGGTGGTTCTGGTTCGACGGCCAAGCAAAAACAAAACAACCAAGTTCAGAGATTGAGCAATGAACGAAAAGGAAACGAATGAGAGGAGAAGGAGAAGAAATACCGGGCGACGGAGGAGGAGTCCGACAGTGGTGAGGCGGTGGATGCGCAAGGAGGAGCAGTTTCTTTTCTCTTTTTCTGTTACGTGAAGTGGAAGAGGATGGAAGGGGTTTTGGGTTTTTATTTTGGGCTTTTCCCATGTGGGCTAGGATTAGGATTTGAGTTTGATCGAATCCAAAAATAGTTAGGATTGTTTTTCCGAATTCAACGAGTTTTCCTAATTCAAATTCTTTTCAACATAAAATTCTAAAATTATTCTTGATTGCACAAACCGTTAAAATATTTAGAATATATTTAAATGAATTAAATATACATTAAATATATAAATATAATAAAGTTCATAAATCGTTAAATATTTAAAACGTACTTAAAATAAAATAAATATACGTTAATTATATATTTATTACTTAAAGTTCATAAATTCTATTTAAATATAAATAATATACGTTTAAATATATTAATAAAATTTATAAATTTACGGGGGATTACAAAATATTGGCAACAAGTTGTTTAATTTCCAATTTTAATTCGGAATTTTCATACAGCTGGATGTTGGTTTAACTTCCAACTATTTTGAGTTTTGGAATTGGGTTTCTGTTTGATTGGTGTTGGTCCTTATTATTGTTTGAAGTTTGATAATTCGAGTGTTTTTGGTTTGATAATTGTTATTGTTATACAGCTGAATTGAATGATGGGTAATTGGGTATGCTTGATTTCCTTATAATAATGGTATTTTTAGAGATAGCTGATGCATGTTTATGAATTGTCTGGAAAAATGTAAGAACACGAATTTTGAAAAGGGAATCAATGATTGAATTTTTTAGGTGAATCAAGATGAGCAATCTGTAGGTAATGAAGTGGAGAATGTATATGTTGTATAATGATTGAAGTGCTGGTCAAATGTGTGTTCTGTCATAGTAAAAAAAATGTTGAAATCTTTGTGAAATGTAGAAACGAGCAATGAGTTTTTTGGATGGGGAAAGTCGTAGTGAAAGATGTTAATTTGGTGTGGGAAAGTTGGAACTACAGATTTGGAATTTTCTTTTGTGGGAGGGGGGTTAGGAAATAATAACAACAATATACATAATCAAGTTCAAAAAGGAGCAATGGTCCTGCGATGTTCCTTCCCATCATTCCCATCTTTCTTCCCTTAATTCACTTCAACATTTATTATTATTACTAGATCTTCTTACACCAACACCTTTTTCTTCTATTCTTCTATTTGATGATATATTCTAGCAATAACTTCAATTTTCCGGTCTTTTTTTATTGCTAAATACAGTAATTAAAGCAATGTCAATTACTCAAGGATATATATAAAAAGATTGCTACAAAAAAGCAGGGTATCTAAGCTGCTTGACGCTCTGTCATTCGTTTAGGAAGGGTTCAAATCATAATGTGCTGACACGATGCCTTCTACTTATTACACGTGTCCTTTCTGCTTCTCTTGCTTATATCTGGTATGTGTGAGTCATTTTAATCTTGCCGAGGTGCTTCCATTTTGTGCGTGTGGGGGTGGGGGATTTGAAGGAAATAATGCCCTTGGTCCAAGTATGCATTTAATGATAAGTCTAATAAATGCGGTTCAGTATTAATTAACAAGTTAATAATTCTGTGAGATCAAGTGAGCTGAATGCCTAGCTAGAGGCCGCCTCAGTTCAAGTGGAATTAATGATATTAATCCACAGCTTACTCTTGACTGAACCCGTAGGGTCACACAAATAGTACGTAAACGGATCAAGTATTTAATGGCATTAAATACTCCATCTATGGATATTCGGAATCGACGGATCTTGGTTTCAGTGGGAGCTGAGATCGTCAAAGGCAAGTAAATGAATACTCCGGAAATGATGATATTGCCGGAAACGAAAATATGGATCGTATCGGAAATATAAATATTATCCAAGTCGTAGATGTTGCCGGAAACGGAAACATGGTACGTATCGGAAAATATTATCGGAAATGGAAATATTGCCGGAATCGGAAATATTGCCGGAAACGGAAATATTGTCAGAATCGGAAATTTTATCGAAATCGGAAAATAATTCCGGAAACGGAAATATTAAATATTTGTTCGAAACGGAAATTAATTCCGGAATCGGAAATATTAAATATTGTTCGTATCGGAAATGAATTCCGGAATCGAGAAGTTAATCGGAAGCGTATCGTACGAATTAGCATCGGACGAGGCCTGCCAGACGAAGGCCCAGCACGAAGTCGAGCCATCGCCCAGCAAAGCCACACGCATCACACACAGCCAAGCCTCGCCAGGCCCAGCAAGGCCTTGGCGCGCGCGGAGCATTCAAGTGGGCTGCGACATTGGGCTGCGAGCGAGTGCAGACTCGCGTTGGCCGCAAGGCTTGCGCGGGTGGTGCTCGTGCTCGTGCTCGTGTACGGTTGTGTGCAATACAAATCCTAAAGCTATTAGAATTTATTCTATGATTAAATCCTAATCCTAGTAGATAGATTTTATTTAATAAGAGTCCTAATAGGATTCTAATTAAACTAAATTGGTATTCTAATAGGATTCTAAGTTCTTTTCCATAACTCTATAAATATGTTCCTAGGGTCACAAATTTATACACGTAAGATTCAAGTATTCATAGGTAAGATTTTCGCAAAAATCAGCCATACACTCTTGCCCTGTTAGCCGAAATTTATAGTACCTTAATGGCGATTCTAGTTGGTCAAGCTTAAGGTGGATCTGGACGTGCTGTGGACTATCTACGGAGGGACGACACTTGGAGTCCTAAAGAATTGTTCTTGTTCGGTTCGGGCGCAGCTAGGGAGGGCACGCTACAAAGTGTATGCACCTAAATTATGCTAAATGATTATGTGTAAATAATATGTTTCCTGGCATTAAGGTTTTTTCGCATGATTTATGTTTTTCATATGTATCATAACTAGGGGTGTCAAATCGGATCAACGGATCGGGTTTGGGTCGGACTCATCGGATTCGGGTTGAAACGGATCGGATTGGAACGGATTAATTTGGCTAACGGGTCGGATCGGATCGGATTGAAAACTTAACGGACCGGATCGGGTCGAATTTTTTATTCACGGATTCATATCGGATCGGGTTGTAAACGGGTCGGATTGTAGTCGATTTGGGTCGGATCGGATCGGATTGGAATACGACGGATTGTTAACGGGTTTAGTCGGACTATAACGGGTTCGGGTTCATGTCGGTCGGATTCATATCGGATCGGATTCATTTCGGGTCGGATTCATATCGGGGATCGGATTCATTTCGGATCGGATTCATATCGGATCGGATTAATCGGTAATAGACTAAAACGGGTTGGATTGAAACTAATTTAGCCTGGTTACATTGGATTCAGTTTTATATTGGTTCGGGTAATTATCGGATCGGGTTATTTGGTAGCGGGTTGGAATTTGGGTCAATTCGGTTCCAAATTATATATTCATATCGATGACTTAATTAGGGGACGAAAATAATAACTAACTTTTAAAAGTAATAAGAATTTAAGATTAGTAATATAAGTTATTGAATATATTATTATATCGATGAGTTGGAATTAGTTCGGATTAAACAGGTCACGGATTAAAAACGGATCGGATTAAACGGGTCATGGGTTGAAACGGGTCGGATTAAACGGGTCACAGATTAAAAACGGATCGGATTAAACGGATATTCCTCGGGTTGGAACGGATTCGGATTTAAACGGATCGGATCATAAACGGGTTTCGGATCGCTTCGGATCGGATTAAATGGATCCGGATTGTCACGGATCGGTCTGTTAACGGATTCGGATCTTAATCGGATCAATACTAACGGGTTGGGTCGGATTCGGGTTGAATATAATCGGATCGGATCGGATTTCGGATTTTAACTCGCGGGTTCTAAACGGTTCGGATTCTAAACGGTCGGACAAACCCATCGGGTTCACTGAGTCGGATTGAGAATTGACACCCCTAATCATAACCTAACAGGATTAAGAGAGTGAGGAGGGACATGACTACATGAGGGTGTTATGTGGAGGGAGAGCTAGAACAAATAATGGAGAGAAGAGGGGCATAGAAATTTAATTGTACGTGGAGAATGTACATCCTCTATTGTAATCTTGCACACCTTAATCTATAATTTCATATACTTAAAAGGTATTCTCGTATTTTGATAAACTTTGGAAATTAGATGTAGGTAGATTTTGTTGCTTCCATAAATATGGCCAACAAAGCATTTCTTATAGGGAAATATGGATTCTTTGAGCACTGCATTTGTGATGAACTGATGATGATGTGTTTGGGTTAAAACTAAAAATCCAATATTTTTTGTGCAAAATGCCAAATTTCTTTGTTCAGAACTAAACACTCTAAATGCAGTAGTCTCTCCCCTTCTTAATTCCCTTAGCTTTTCATAAATTCCAATATGCTAGAAATTCTGTGTTGCATCCCTTATTAAGTTCGTTGTCTGAGTGTTTGTATGTCTGTATGAGATTTGAAATGTGAAATACGCTTGGTGTTTTGTCCAGCTTCCTGTGTTTGAGGCCATTGTTTGAAGGAAAGGGAACAAGCCTCACTTCCTATTTGGTGCCATCTATTGGTGAGATGTTACCATGTGCTAACTACTTATACACTCCTGGTGGAATTATTATCAAATTATATCAAGTATGTTAACATAAGTAAACATTGAGCTTCATTGAGTGTAGATGAAACGATGGATGATGGTAGGAATGAATTATCTGAGTTGCTCCAAGAAAACATTAGGTATAATGACTTCTAACTAACTAATCAAGTGAATGCTAACCAAAAACTCAAGTTTTAGATAAACCCGTGCTCTTACAAATCATATGAAAAATTGTAACTATTTTTCTATAGTTTAAGTTCGTGTGACTCTGAAATCTTCATACAAACTTTCAAACCTTCACGTTTTGCGTTTTTTTGTGGTT
Organism: Spinacia oleracea; assembly: GCF_020520425.1. NCBI lineage: Eukaryota > Viridiplantae > Streptophyta > Magnoliopsida > Caryophyllales > Amaranthaceae > Spinacia > Spinacia oleracea. The sequence continues at coordinate 22,614,208 of NC_079491.1, read as the reverse complement.
TGATGTTCTTACTCAAACCTTTCATGCTTTACATTTTATTACGGTTTCTGATGTAGGCTTGCCAATCGCAATAAGTCAAAATCTTTCATGCTTTACACTGTAATCTCTGTAGTCAAATAAGCAAATTGAATAATTCAAAACCCGGGGTTGTTCATCACAGAATCATATTGTTATATTATGTTGAGGTATCTTGGTAACTAATCAGAACACACTTATATGGGTTTTTGTTAATAATGATACAATTTCCTTAAAAGTTAAAACCTAATTCTGGAGTTATCCTAGACCATAGTTGGTGCTGTAATACCTCGTATTTTTATAATATTTATAAGTATATTTTATTATATTTATAAAGCATTTTACGATTAATTTAAATGTATTTTATTTAAATGAATTTTAATTAATTAGAATATTTATTATTTTAATTAATTACGAAACGAATTTAATTCTTGAGTCGGAAAATTAAATGGGTTGCAAATGATTTTTAAAGGCTTCGGGTTTTAAATAAAAAGTCCAATTCGTTTTATTAAACGAGCCCAATCAAAAGAGTTTAATTCAAGTCCTAAGCTAGCCCAATCATTTATTTCCTAAGCCCAATTCTAATTTCCTAAGCCTAGCCCATTGAAAATGGGGAGCCTATAAATAGGACTCCCCCATCATTAAATGAAGCCTTAAATTCATAAAACCCTTTTTGGCTTGCTTGCACCCCACTCCTCTTGCCCTCTTCCTCTCGGCCGGCTCGCACAGCACTCGTGCTCGCCGTCCCCTTTGCTCGCTGCTGCTCGTGCCTCTCGCACGGCACAGCCCTCGCCCCTTGCTCCCTTGTTGCATCGAGTGTGTTGTGTGGTGTGCTGCTGCCCTCGCACGCCCACGCCCTCGCCCTCACTCACCCGCTCGCCTTCCCTCGCTCGCTCTCTCGCGCCAGCGCGCGCTGTGCCCTCGCTCTCCCTCGCGCACCAGCGCCCAGCACCCCTCTCGATCCCTCGCTCTCTCTCGCGCGCACACGCTGCGTCCAGCCCGCGCGCGGCCCTACTGCGTCCCCCTTTCGTCGTTGCGCACACACGCACACGAGTTGTGCATTGTGTGTGTGTGTTCGTTCTTGTTCAATCTTTTCGCCCAATCACTCTAATTCGTGGTCGTTCCGTGCTATAGGCCGGATTGGTATAATTCTCTTCTTCCTTACTTATTCTATTTAAATTCCGTATTTTAAATTATAATATTAATATTATTTTGAGTAATTAAAATGCTGGGAACCGGTTATGAATACCGTGGTTTGAGGATTTGCGTGTTGTGATTCATTAGGCTTGTTTTAATTATTAAAGGATGAATTTTCAGATTTTTTTATTGAATAAAGAATTGATTTTTATGATAATAAATTAGTTTTATTGGGATTTTCTGTTAGGTTATGATTCATATGACAAAACATAAATCATGCGGAAAAACCATAAAGCCAGGAAAGCATATTATTTACACATAATCATTTAGCATAGTTTAGATGCATACACTTTGTTGCGTGCCCTCCCTAGCTGCGCCCGAACCGAACAAGAACAAGTCTTTAGGACTCCAAGTGTCGTCCCTCCGTAGATAGTCCACAGCACGTCCGAATCCGCCTTAAGCTTGACCAACTAGAATCGCCCTTAAGGTTGCTTAGGAATTTCGGCTATTTAGGTGCAAGTGTATGGCTGATTTTTCTTCAAAATCTTACCTTTAGAATACTTCAATTGTTTCTATAAATTATGACCTTAGGCTCCTATTTATAGAGGTATGGAAAAGGAATTATAATCCTACTAGGATTTGGATTTATTAATTAGAATCCAACTTGAACTCTAAATAATAAACTTAATCTATTAGGATTAGGATTTAATCATATATCGAATCCTGATAGCTTTAGGATTCGTATAGCACGCACACGAGCATCGCACGAGCACCGCACACTCGCGCAGGCCTTGCGGCCCACGTTGAGCGCACAACGCTCGGCCCATGCTTGTTGCCTGTGTCCGCGCGCGCGCCCAAGGCCCTGGCTGGGCCTGGCCTTGCGCTGGGCCTGGTCGAGGCTTGGCGTGTGATGGTGATGCGTGTGGCTTGCAGGGCGATGGCCTGGCTTCGTGCTGGGCCTTCGTCTAGCGAGCCTCGTCCGATGCTAATTCGTACGATACGCTTCCGATTAAATTCCCGATTCTGGAATTCATTTCCGATACGAACAATATTTAATATTTCAAATTCCGGAATTAATTTCCGTTTCGAACAAATATTTAATATTTCCGTTTCCGGAATTATTTTCCGATTCCGATAATATTTCCGATTCTGACAATATTTCCGTTTCCAGCAATATTTCCGATTCCGGTAATATTTCCATTTCCGATAATATTTTCCGACACGTACCATGTTTCCGTTTCCGGCAACATTTATGACTTGGATAATATTTATATTTCCGATACGATCCATATTTCCGTTTCCGGTAATATCATCGTTTCCGGAGTATTCATTTCTTGCTTGTGACGATCTCAGCTCCCACTGAAACCATGATCCGTCGATTCCGAATATCCATAGATGGAGTATTTAATGCCATTAAATACTTGATCCGTTTACGTACTATTTGTGTGACCCTACGGGTTCAGTCAAGAGTAAGCTGTGGATTAATATCATTAATTCCACTTGAACTGAAGCGGCCTCTAGCTAGGCATTCAGCTCACTTGATCTCACTGAATTATTAACTTGTTAACTAATACTGAACCGCATTTATTAGACTTAATATTATATGCATACTTGGACCAAGGGTACTATTTCCTTCAGTCTCCCACTTGTCCTTAGGGACAAGTGTGCATTACCTAATTCATTTGTCGCTCGATGCTTGCTCTTGAACATAAGGTAAGAGTTGTCATCCTTATTATGTCCAGAGGTGTTTCTCGGTTTCAGAGTTCAACTGATCAAATAAAAAGATAATCATAGCCTATGATTCATCCGAGCACGGCCATGCATTTTACAGTTTCTAGCTCTCCGAGTGGCCTTGTACAACTTTTAAGCATCTTATCCCGATTTATGGGAGGACAATCCCAATCTTGCGATCTTGAGATTAGACTTCGTTTGATAGGTGATTACCTGAGCGTTGCCTTTATAGCCTCCTTTTACGGTGCGACGGTTGGTCAACGTCAAAGCAACCAGTTCTCAAACAAGTAATCTCAAATCACTCAGGTATTGAGGATTTAGTGTCTAATAATTTTAATGAAATTTATTTATGACAGATTTTCATCTCTTACAGTAAAGTTTCATAGGTCTGTCCGATACTAGTCTTCCCAAAGTAAGTATCTATGCAAATGATTATGACATTGCCATGCCCACATAGTTCAAGAAACAGAACTACTAGTCATCTTGCATTCTAGTCGTCTAACGTTTTCTATGCGTCCAATTTTATAGAAAACTCCGACCAGGGACCATTTTCAACTTTTGACATTCAAGTTCACTTGATAGACATTTCTTAGTCACAGGATTGGTCCTGACAGTCTATCTTGAATATTTTGTCAAATTGAAGGGACGCATCATTTAATACTAAACCAAGATTAAATGGAATATGAAAATACATTTCAGATATGATAAATGTTCAACCCCAATGTTTTACAACCATGGGCCTCTAACCCATATTTAAAACAGTTCATGGAATTCAAAGCTATGCTTGATTTCCAGTGCCACAATGTGAGTGTTGTTTCTCACTTGTTGCATTGGTTTAGTTATCATGCTTTGCCAATCTTAATATCCTTTTCATCGAATGTTCTTCGAGATAGATGATAAGATCTTTTGAGTATGTTTATTTTGTGATCTAGTCTAAGAGTGGTTCTACGCATTTTTCAATGAAGAACCATCAAGCCAGCAGACATGTGATCTACCCAAGTTCAGTGAAGAACTATTTAACACAAACAACCCTGTTTTATTGCTTCTTAGGCAATAAGTACTTTTACTTCATGATTTATAGGTTGCTAGTGATGCTTTGTTTGGAATTACTTATCCAAGCAGTTCACATATATGTGGAATACTTTCCAACTGTATCTTAGAACATAGAAATTAATATTTTAATATTCCACGCAACAACTCATGGTTTCCAATCCATGTTGCCATTTCAAAACACGATGCTCTATAGCTCGTCCTTATCAATGGTTAACTCCAAAGGGTCTTGCTTGATCCTTTGCCAGTGTTTATGCGTGTAGCATCAATATTTAGCATATCTTTATTTCCTTGAACCAAGAACTATTTCTATGTACCTTTTCAAGTACCATAAGTATTCTTGATCTCAATCTAGTTGATCTTCACTTAGATCAATAGAGATTGGTATATGTTCGTCATGCCTAAAGTCATACGATACGTTTTTGGCGATCCTCATATTATATCATACATGATAAATTCTTTTGCAGAATAATTCCCAATTGAATTCTATTCATGTAACTTTAGCTCATCTAGTTTCAGTAGATACTAAATCCAGCTAAATTCTTTGACATATAATATAGGTTAAGAATCCTACTTAGATCCTTTGATGTTTAACTTAGTAAATGCTTATACATAGTTCAAACATTCTTTACTTAGATTTATTCACATGGGTCGAATATCTCCAATGGAGTCTTTCGTGTTTGATTTAGTAAATGCCATTACTTAATCCAAAACATTAATATAAGATCTTTGTAAATAGATCTTAATACCCAGTATGTACTAAGTTTCGCCTTGGTCCATCATTGATGAATAATTTCAAATCTAAGTCATTAGCATTTGAATGTTATTTCACAATAGAGAGATATGTGTGTGATACACATAGGAACAATTAAGTTTTTATGTACTCCCACTAAACTTCTTATATATCTATAAGAATTATGTATATTTTATGAAACTAAAATACTTATTAGCTTCACTAAGATACATTTCCAATTCCCAATTGCTTGCTTAAATCTGTACTTAGATTTCATAAGCCATCATTTCTTTGGATCCACAAATCCTATGACATACCATGTACATATTTTCTTCCAACATTTGATTGAGGAATACGTTTTGTCATCCAATTTTCATATGTACCAATATGTAATCATTGCTTGATTTATAGACTTGAGCATTAAGATTATGCATGAGGTTTCAACACAATGAATTTGCTGTAACCTTAGCAACTAATCTAGCTTTGTGTGTTAACACAATTCAATGTTTGATGGTTTTTATCCTTAAAACCAACTTGCAACCAATAGGTGTGAAACTATTCTTGCAAATCAACAAAATTTCAATTTTGTCATCAAAACATTGAGTATGTTTTATGGCCTCTAACCATTTAAAACATTTGAGTCTATATATGGCCTCTAACCATTTTAGGGAATCTGGGTTTCGTCATAGCTTTCTTACAGGTCAAAAACTCATTAATCTACATGATAATAGTTTAACTGCAAGTTGTAGGTTTCTTCACTATCTAATAGAAGAATCTCATAGTTTCAGTGACTTGAACTCTATGCCTACTTGGGTATAGAACATCAAACAAATAGAATATCAATAGCCACTTGAAAGTCCTTTGAATATTCTGTTCTCCTTGAAGCACTTGTGAAGTCTCCTAAGAGATGTCTATTCTTTAAAGCCACTTCTAAAGTCCTCAAAGAATAAGTGTTCGGATTTTCTAAAGAACTTCGAAGAGCCTCTGGAATCTCCGTTTTATGTTTGTTGTTCGCCTCGAAGACTTTCGAGGTCTATTTTCTCCTACTTGTCATTTTGGAAACGAATCTCCAAAAGGACATTATTTCGAGCAAACAAACATTATGTTCTCAAAAATTCGTGGTAGAAACAATACCCTTGTGTCTCATTTGAATAAATCACAATGAAACATATATCTATACTTGGGCCTTAGTTTGTTGAATAACAAACACTAAGCTCCCACTGAGTTTAGCAACTCTTTAGATATATTATGAAAAGATATTCTGAAATTACTTTTCAATAGCTTTGACGAATTTGGTTTAGTTTGGTGGTAGTTGAGCATTTTGTTTTAGAAATTATAGGAAAAGTCTTTATGATTCATCATTAATCGAATCAAGTACTAATTGACTTCGATTATTCCAACTAAGATATGCCATATCTTATGGAGCTAGATCGTGAATTTACAACACACAATCATTGATGATCATTCTTGACTTAAGTAATCATCAACATGATCTAACCTAGATCTTTATGATTCCTTTCCAAGTGGATTTTATACTTCTGAATCTTGAACTAGCCAAACAAATTCAAACTTATATCACTTTGAGTAAATAAACCTATATTCACTCAAATCTATGTGAAATAATAAAGTCATAAAATCTTTCTTTAGCTTTGAACTCTATTGTCTAGGCGTTCTAACAATAGTTCATATCTTTTCTTACTTTCAACAAGTAAGACTAGCTTGTCTTAAATTAATCTAGAAATCAATCAACTTTCAAAAGTCCATCAAAATATAGCTTTAGAACGTTAACTTGTTGATATGGTCTAAGGAACAATGCCAAAGATTAGTGGAACTCAAATCAAGGGGTTGATTTGAACCTAGTAAAGTTTTTATTGTTAAAGAGTTGTTTGTTTTAATCAAGCATATTGACTCAACCCGTAAATGACCATTTCAAATAAACAAACAAACATTGTTTTTGTTTTCCTTGAATATGAGTCTTTCTGTGTTTGAAGCAGAAATTTAGGTATGCTAATTATGGAACAAAATAGCCATCAAGTTCCAGCCTTTGAAAGGACTTAAAACAAACTTAGTTGACCCTACAACTAATGTAGCATTGCCATGCTTCATTTCCCACTTGTAGGTCATTAGTGTATCCTAGCTTCCATTGTTTGAGTTATTACCGAAGTAAGAACCTCAAGCGGTATATGATACCAAGGAAGTTTGATTGCTAGGTCACTGCTCTTTTAAACATAAACTTATATGTAGAAACGGAATTGTAAATTCCTTTCATTTGTTCCTTTGTTTTCCTATTTCTCGTACCCTTTCTAATAGCCTTAAGAATTGAATTCTCTAGTGTTGACTTTTATACTTTGTTAAACATGTCCAATGTCACTCCAACAAGGTTCTTACCATTTTATGTTGAATATTAAGTTTCAACTAGATGATCTTACCAGAAGCTTCTAAAGTTCTCTAAGCATCGATCTATTCGAATGTCTAGGGACTAGACTCATTCGAGAATTAAATGGAAAAAGATTTTAGGTTGTTAACCATTGGTAAAGCTGAGCGTTTAAACTCAATGCTTTATGATCTCAAAACTACATTGTATTTTGAATTCACAAGCACCAATCGGTTCGCCATTCGACTTTGATATTCGAAAACAACCATAAAAGTCGCTAAAAGAAACGTACATTTTAAATTGCTCATTTTCTCTCATTTCCGTGAATCGTTCTTGGATTCACTACCAATCGAGGAAATTTACTGTTACCTTTCTAAAAGGATTTACTGCAGTGCAAGATATTTAATTATAAACAATAATTAAAACATACATTGAAGCATGCAAAGTCTAAACATTTATCATGAATAATAACTTGAAAATTAAAGCAATCATGCAATTCAAACAAGTTATTGGCATTTTATTCGAATTTATTGTTCCGGCAGGTGTGAATAAAATGATTCCAAGACCCTAAAACCATTGAAGAATTAAGCACATTATGTATTTTGACTCAATTCTAAAATATTTTAGGTAAGCAAAAGCCTTTTGCTAATAGTCTAGAAACTACTCTTGGTTGATATAAAAGGACTCCTTACTTATATCGTTGAGTTTTCACCAAAACTAACATGTACTCACAATTATTTGTGTACCTTACCCCTTTAGTATCGATAAGTAACACCTCGCTATGGCGGAAAACTATTACTAAGATCGATGAAAAAAGGGTATCCAAGTAAGTGTTATTTTGGCATGGCACCTTTTAACTCAATTTTTAAGTTTGGAACTTAAGGCTCTTACTATGTTGGTTAGATTTTAAGTGAACTAAAATCCTTAATCATGCAACATAATCAAGCTTTGATCTCATGCATATTTAAGACATATTTAAAAGCAATAAATAACTTAAAACATGCATAAGATAGATGTGATCTAGTATGGCCCGACTTCATCTTGAAGCTTCAACTTCAAAGTCCGTCTTGAAAATCTCTGTGGGAGGCTTCATTTTCTTCAAATAGGATAAGCTATAATTAAAATAATTACAACTATTTGATGGTACGCAAACCATATTTGAATTGAAAAACAAATTTGGTACTTTAGACCAATTACATTCAAATTAATGGTACGCAGACCATATTTTCTATCCTATTTGGGCCATACTAGTCACTTCATAACCTGCAAAACAGTACATATACAATATATACCATTCACCCATTCATTATCATGAATGACCCACATAGCTGGTTAGTAAAACACGTTATGCATCACATAAATATTTGCAGCAATTAAATAAGGGCACCAATAATCTACCAATTATTCAGTCCTTATTAATTCTAATCAAGTTGTTTAACCTTAAAGGATTTGTAGACCTAATCAAGAGTTTATGACTAAAATTGCTCCCACTTAAACCAATAAATTCATATGCTTTACTAATTTTTAAACATAAAAATGTCTTTCTAGTCTAACCGGAAACATACAAATTTAATTAAAATTTAAAGCTCATATAAATTTATAATTGAATCCACTTATTTAATTTATTTTTCAGTTGAATTTAAATTAATTCAAGGTTTTTAATTTTAGTAAAATAATTAGAATAAATTAAAATTTATAATAATTATAATATTCAAAATTAAAATCCAAGAAAACAATTTAAATTATTAATTTTAAAATTAATTAAAATTATATGAACTGAAAATCTCAAATTAAATTTAAAACTCGATAATCGTAACATGACGAGCACTTGGGCTTGCGCCCAAGCCCCGTCGAGTGCACGACCTATCGCTGGCCCATGGCTCATCGCAGCAGCAGCCACGCGCAAACGCAGCAAGCCAAGCCACGCTTGTGCGCAGCCTGCTCGCATGCATCGCAGCAGCCACGATGGGAGTGCTCGCTCGCTCGCGCGCAAGCAAGCCCTCGAGGCCACGCGTGTTGGTGCGCGGAGCAGCGATCGCTGGGCGACCAGCTCTCGCCCTCGCGCGCGCGCGCCCCTGCTCATTCCATGCCTTCGCCCTTCGCCCATCGCCATATCACACAGCACACACGCACAGGCTCCCTTGCCTCGTGCGCGCGCCATGCGCTACGTTGCTCGCTGCATTCGTACCGCACGGGCGACGAGCTCCCTTGCTCGTCGTCGCGTGCCCGCACTATACAACACCCCTTAAGGGTAACACGTAGCTTCCATTGCTTTGTGCGTGCAACATTAATGAGCGTTTTCAAAAAAAAAATTAATTTTTAATTCAAAATTAATGACAAATTAATAAAACATATTAATTTCATAATTTTAGGGCGAAAAATCGAAAATTTATTAATCAATTAATTTCCGATTAACATGGATTCAAATCTAGGTCATAAAAATTAAAAATTTAACATAAATTAACAATTTTTATGGTGGATTTTAATCATGGATACCTAATTAAATTATTAATTAATCATGAAAATCAAATCAATTCTAAATTATTCGAATTTCAACAAATTAATCAAAATTACAAATTAGGTTGTATAATTAACAAGGCTAGGCATTCAAACTTGTTAAACATATACTGTTGGTCAATCAAAAATTCAAGATTTATCAACAAGAATCGCAAATATTTAATTTAACATCTTAAATTTACAAACTTTTGCGTTCGAAAAACTAAAACCTCCGAAAAGTCATAGTTAGGCTTCGAATTTGGGAATTCTGGGTTCGGCCGAAAAATATTAATTTTGTCAAAATTTTAGAATGCCTTTTACATGCGGAATTGACACAAAAATCACTCGATTTGGATGAGTAACGTAGAAACTGCCGAAAAACTGCGTACATATAATTAAATAAACGCAATTTGCAATTAATTAACAATTACGAAAATTAATTCTTTGCAAATTTGTAAAATTTAACCATGTTTATGCAATTTAGATTATGAAAATAATAAGAGGCTCGTGATACCACTGTTAGGTTATGATTCATATTACAAAACATAAATCATGCGGGAAAACCATAAAGCCAGGAAAGCATATTATTTACACATAATCATTTAGCATAGTTTAGATGCATACACTTTGTTGCGTGCCCTCCCTAGCTGCGCCCGAACCGAACAAGAACAAGTCTTTAGGACTCCAAGTGTCGTCCCTCCGTAGATAGTCCACAGCACGTCCGGATCCGCCTTAAGCTTGACCAACTAGAATCGCCCTTAAGGTTGCTTAGGAATTTCGGCTATTTAGGTGCAAGTGTATGGCTGATTTTTCTTCAAAATCTTACCTTTAGAATACTTCAATTGTTTCTATAAATTATGACCTTAGGCTCCTATTTATAGAGGTATGGAAAAGGAATTATAATCCTACTAGGATTTGGATTTATTAATTAGAATCCAACTTGAACTCTAAATAATAAACTTAATCTATTAGTATTAGGATTTAATCATATATCGAATCCTGATAGCTTTAGGATTCGTATAGCACGCACACAAGCATCGCACGAGCACCGCACACTCGCGCAGGCCTTGCGGCCCACGCTGAGCGCACAGCGCTCGGCCCATGCTCGCTGCCTGGGTCCGCGCGCGCGCCCAAGGCCCTGGCTGGGCCTGGCCTTGCGCTGGGCCTGGTCGAGGCTTGGCGTGTGATGGTGATGCGTGTGGCTTGCTGGGCGATGGCCTGGCTTCGTGCTGGGCCTTCGTCTAGCGAGCCTCGTCCGATGCTAATTCGTACGATACACTTCCGATTAAATTCCCGATTCCGGAATTCATTTCCGATACGAACAATATTTAATATTTCCGATTCCGGAATTAATTTCCGTTTCGAACAAATATTTAATATTTCCGTTTCCGGAATTATTTTCCAATTCCGATAATATTTCCGATTCTGACAATATTTCCGTTTCCGGCAATATTTCCGATTCCGGTAATATTTCCATTTCCGATAATATTTTCCGACACGTACCATGTTTCCGTTTCCGGCAACATTTACGACTTGGATAATATTTATATTTCCGATACGATCCATATTTCCGTTTCCGGTAATATCATCGTTTTCGGAGTATTCATTTCTTGCTTGTGACGATCTCAGCTCCCACTGAAACCAAGATCCGTCGATTCCGAATATCCATAGATGGAGTATTTAATGCCATTAAATACTTGATCCGTTTACGTACTATTTGTGTGACCCTACGGCTTCAGTCAAGAGTAAGCTGTGGATTAATATCGTTAATTCCACTTGAACTGAAGCGGCCTCTAGCTAGGCATTCAGCTCACTTGATCTCACTGAATTATTAACTTGTTAATTAATACTGAACCGCATTTATTAGACTTAATATTATATGCATACTTGGACCAAGGGCACTATTTCCTTCATTTTCAAGTTAGGGTTTTAACCTAGACCTAATGAGTCAATTGATTAGCATAATTAGGTGATGATTTTAATTATGATAATCAATTATATTTTCAGATTTGAAGAAAGGCTTAAAGTGTTGATTTGTATTGATTTTAAAGGCGGAAAAAGTATGTTTTCGTACAAGGGATTGATTTTGCAAATTGAGACGATTATATTATTATTAAACGATTGAATTCTAAAGTTTAAATGAGGTTTTAGATTTTATAAAGTTGCTGGAAATTTAATGAACATGGAAATAATTTAAGTTTCATTATTTTGATGATAGGAGGTGATTTCTAGTTGAGTGCTCCCCCTACGCTTAGGTATTCAAGGTACGTACAAGTCTAGGGCGACCATACCTTTTGTCAATGACATTACATGATTGTTGATGATGTGAATTATGTTGTGTGGATTCATATATGCTTTGGTGAACGATCATGTGGATTTATATTATTGGAATTATTGAATTGTTGGTTGAACAAGCATGTTGATTTTATTATAAGTATGGATTTCATTGTCAATCATGTTGTTCAATATTTATGCATGTATGGTTTGTTTCACATGCAAGGGATGGATTATTTATTTGTATGTTATTGTACGGGATGTCTAGCATACTTTGAGCCAATTATTCGTACTTCGTTGTACTATTTATTTTACCACATGTGAAGGGTTAGCTCGTGTAAGCCACCACACATGTAGGGTTCAGTTGGGAATATTATGTATGAAACGAATTAGGAGTTGTCGTGCAAGGGCACAACCCTCATGTTAATGTGCATGATGTGGAGTCTCACTTTGGTGAGGAGGAACATGGTAGTAATTTCACAAGTGTCTTGCTTTATTGATCACAAGTCCTAAAGCATTAAAATAAGATTGTTTTGGTTGTTGTTTATTAATTGTATGTGTGTATGTTGGTGAGTCTTGAGTTCGCCTTTAATAAAATATTAATAAACGTAAAATGCAACCAGAACAAGCTTCAAAACTCTTGGAACGTATATACCTTGAGTATGAACAATAGGGGGAATCTTGCCGGAAAGCTCGTACTCCTACTAATGATACAAGACGTTGTTTCATTTATAATATGCGCAGGAATTCCGTCGGTATGGCCTGACACTCAGTATGGCCCGAATTTATTATTATTATTTGGTGTATGGTTGGCTCCCATCACCTTTCCTTTATGGAATATTCTTTTGGCCCGTTCGAAGCTTATTCTAATTGAATTGTGAGTCAAGAGTCGAGTCAAGAGTCGAGTCTTGTATTTATGATTGATTGTTTATTATTATATGGCTTTTGCATGATGATTAGTACTTAGTGAGTGATGCATGTTTTAGTTTCATTTACTCTATTCTTGTAAGTACTCAGCTTTTGCTGACTACGTGCTTTGTGTGTTTTGGTCATGGCCTTTGCATTAATGACCCTATGATGATCTATCATTTGCACTTGCATTGATGGGGAGTAGAATAATATAGCAGGTTGGTAGATCGGAATCATGTGGCTTGGGATGATCGAGAGAGTTGCATGTTTTCGTATTTTGAACCATTTAACTTTACTTTAATTATGTTTGAAATGTTTGAACTATTTATACTTTGGGTTTTGGGCATTATGGTTCCAAATTGTAGGAGGTCTCGATATTTCATTTATTATGTTTTTAAAAGTTAGTTGACATTAAATTCCGCTGCGTAATTCTGGTAATAGCCTTAACCGTTATCACGGTGGCGGTAATGCTTTAGTAATTCCTTTATTTTAAGTTGGAAAATGGTTTTATAAAAGCAAGAAATTATTAGAGTGTTACAGGTGCTTAGATGCACTGTTTGTAATTGCAGTTGTGAGTTAAATTTCTATCTCCCAAAAGTTTCAGCTGATTGATTACCAGATTGTGTTTTGGTTCGCTCTTCATTTTCGAGTATCTTTTTGCTTCAGTAGTCTTTCCACTTTGAAACTCAAAATTTAATTTAATTTGATTTGCAGGGAGTTCCATCCAAGGGTGGGCGATTTCTGGAAGGTCCTCTTTAAAGTAGAAAGAGAGTACAGTAATAAACATAAAATATTTCTATTTATTTATATCTTACACTAACTAAATATTTGTGAATGTACCACAAAAATTATACTTTTTTATGATACCTAAAAATTGTATCTCGAACGATATAAATTTTTCACACTTTATAAATACGATGCTCCCGTGCATGAACGGGTCAAAAATACTAGTTTAATGAAATTATTTGTCATATAGATTTTGGAACTTAAACTTCTTAGTTATTACGAGTATATACGGGGGCCCGTATCTCTTTTTTTCCTAGGGCCCATTAAATGTTAGGTTCGACACTAACAAAAACAAAAATGTGATTATCTATACTATACAAAGTATATTAAAGGCGTTTCTAAGGAAATTTACGTGGCACTCTGCTTATGAGTCTTTCGCTCCATGTAATCTTCATATACATAAAAAAAAGAGCTCAAACATAGTTTGCGTAAGGTTTGAACTTTAGACCTTGAGTTTAACCAATAAAATTTTTACCACTACGATATGACATGTTTCATGTTGTCATTGCAAAAAAAACGTAAATAAATGTGAATGTTATTGATGTAATCCCCCGTAATTTTATACATTTTATATTTTTATTTTAACGTATAGTTAATTATATTTGAATAGAATTTACGAATTTTAGAAATAAATATTTAATTAACGAATATTTATTTTTATACGTTTTAAATGTTTTAATGATTTATGCAATGTAAAATAATTTTAGAATTCTATGTTGAAAAGACTTTGAATTTCGAAAACACATTTGAAATTGGGAAACCAAGCCTAATCGATTTTGGATTCAAATACTAAAAGTAAATCCTAATCCTAGCCCAAATTGGTGAAGCCCAAAACAAATAAACCCAAAATAAACCCATAACTCTCTCTCCTCTCCTTCACTCACGTAAAACTCAAAGGAAACAAAAACCCTCTTTCCCTCTTCTTCCTGCTGCACGTGAACAGGAACCTCAAGCCCCTCTTCTCGTCGCCGCCGTCCAGCCGACCACCGTCGTCCTTTACCGAAGCCTCAGCCGCCGGTAATCCTCCCTCTCCTTCTCTCTCTTTCGTTCTCTTAAACTCCTTGGTCTTGGTTGCACACCCATTAATAGTTACTCTGTTTTTGTTCTCGCTCAGCCTCCGCGCCACCGCAGTATCCGCCCAGTCATTGCTGCGCCGCCGCGTCCTTCGCCCACACCAGAAACCTCTCCTCTCCCTTCGTTCTCCTCCACGCACGCAACGACATTCCCTTCTCTCGTTGCTTCTTTCTTCCTGCCCCACAAACTCAGCCGTCGCTGCACGGCCACCGCAACCACCAGCAGCGTCACTCAGCCGCTGCACCACCTGCCCGCTTGTTGCCGCACCACCTTGTCCACCGGCAGCTTCTTGTTTTCTCTCTTTGGTTATTTCTTAAACCCTAAGTAACTAATTATTTTAATTAATTATAATTGTTAATTGAAATTATGTTATTGATATTAAATTCATAATTTTTATGGTTTGAACATGATTTTCAGATGTTGGTTGAGTTTATAAACGAATTAATTTCAAGTTTTGGTTGATTGAATTATAAGTTAGGGCTTATTATGATTTATTAATTTGAATTATGTTTCATTAATTTGAATTATGTTTCTTGAATTAAAGTGATGATTTTGTAATTTAAATTATAAATTTCAGATTATGCAAATTATATAATAAAGTTATTAATTTTCAGATTATCAAATTACTTTGAAATATGAATTTTGATTGTTTAAAGTATGAAATTCAAGGTTTTTATGATTTTTAATCATGATAGGTTGAGTATGAATTATTGAATTGGTTGTTTTGAGATACTAGGAACGTAGATTGACCTTGGTGAAGCTTTTAAATGAATTTATATTGCTGAAAATTTAAAGTACGATGTTTGCAAAAGTTTTCAACGAATTTCAATAATTAATATAATAATTATGATGCTAGGAAACCAAATATTCAAGTTTCGATATTGAAAAATGTTCTAATTATGTTTAGGAAGGGTTTGAAGCTCCCTAATGTTGTTGAAAATTCAATATGAATTGATATGAGTCTATATTGGTTGTTGTTAGGTGGAGAATTCTCCGTAGGCGACTTTTGAATTATTAAAGTGGTCTTGCAGTTTGTTTACACAAGGTACGTACATACCTGCGTGCTTGGAATGTGTGCTAATTGTTGAAATCATGTTGATATTATTGTTGAACTTGGTGATGTTGATATTATAGACAAACTTGGTTATATGGAATGTGCATGTTTAATACTGTTGGACAAACTTATTGAACTTATTTTGCACTATAAGAACTGTAACATGTTAGTATGGATGTTTGATACAAACATGTTGGTTGGGGACACTAGATTATTCTATATGATTGGGTTGGATCAATTGGTTGTTGTTCCCTTTCTATCTTTTCACTACTTTATAAGGGCGGAGGACCTTGTTTAGTAAGTTGAAACTTTATGCCCATATACAGGGTTGCTCATGGTTAAAGGAAAGGTTGGTTAAGTTGGAATGAGTCTTGATTGATGCTTTTATGATCACTTACTTAATTCCAAGATAAAAAAAAACAGTTGTGAACAAATGTGAATTGTCTGTCTTATGTAATGGTTGAGTCATAACGGGATCTCAATTTGTAAATCATGTAAAGTGAAACTGAATAGCAATAGCTTTAGACTGTGCACGTCTGAAGTGACGGACAAACAGGAGTTGGGGTTCATGGTGGTAGCCCATGGCCTTTAATTCGGACCGGATTGATCACCGTGTCCTATTTTTATTTAAACGTTCCTCGATATCGCAGGTCACTGAGGTTACGGAGTCGCGCCCGTACCTCGTCTTCCTTAGTGAAGACTTCTGGATGGTCAACTCGGTCCATTGTCTATTTCAACTA
Source organism: Spinacia oleracea (assembly GCF_020520425.1). Lineage (NCBI taxonomy): Eukaryota > Viridiplantae > Streptophyta > Magnoliopsida > Caryophyllales > Amaranthaceae > Spinacia > Spinacia oleracea. The sequence continues at coordinate 22,597,835 of NC_079491.1, read as the reverse complement.
AAATAATATTATTGCTAAAAGTCTAGCCTAGTCTAGTCTGGTCAAGTATGGTCGTCAAACTATCATGTTTTGTCTGCCCTTGTTTGTGTTCATTAGTATCATGTTAGGGTTGTTCGTTTAATAGAATCATGTTAGGATTATTATTGATTTAGTATGTAGTACTCAGCTTTGCTGATTACGTGCTTTTGCTTGTGCATGTTGATCATGGCTATGCCTTATTGATCCTGTGATGACCCAATCTTTGGTGAGCAGTCTCTAAGGATCAATAAGCATTGTCCATCTGCAGGTTTGAAGATGTTGCATCATTGGGATCGGGAATAGAGAGCTTGTATTTAGTTTTGATTTGCTAAGTTGACTTGGGTTTGTTTAAATGGACTTTAAACTTGTCATACTATTTATATTTCCTTATTTTCGTTGGTTGATTTTTGAGACTAAACCTGTAATCGATTATTTATAAACCTAAAGTTAGTTTTATGTTTTCCGCTGCAAAATTCTGAATAAGCCGTTACGTTTTCACACGGGCGATAATGCCTTGATAATTCTCTATGTTTTATATTAAAAGGTTATTTTAGAAAAGAGAGAATTGTCGGGGTGTTACAAAGTGGTATCTAGAAGCTAAGGTTTTATTTTAATAAATTTTTAGGCGCCTAACTAGTTAGTTATTTAAAATAAATTTCTTAAAAATCGAGCTTCTACGGATTATAGTGTTCAAAATTGGTACTTTTTTTTTGGGGGGTCGATTTCCTTTTATCTTGTTTGAAAGTATATGATATTTCTTATTTAAGTTCGAAATCAAATTATTATTCAAGTTAAAGTGATAATTTTGACATTTTTATTTTTCTTATTATTTATTATTCAAAAAAATAATGAGTACACTTTTTTAAAGAAGTTCAAATTTTTTTTAGTTGTTTTAAGATTTAGAATTCGTTATTAGAAAATATAAATCTTTTTCGAATTAATAACTTTATTTTCTAATTTATTCGCTACGCATTTCCTTAATTTATTTTACTTTATTTATTTTATATTTTATTTATGTTATTATTCTATGTTATAATTTTATTATATTAGCGTCCTTTTACCTTGTTATTTAAATTATTCCAATGCTTTAGCTTATGAGAGATGGGTAGTATAAGAAGGGCATATAAGATAGAATTATATGTGCATTAGTAGCTAGTCAATGATAAGAAATTGATTGTTATGTATGTGCATGTGCTAATTGTTTAAGTGTTACATTTACAAGTGCATAAAGAATTGTTTGATTCCACCAAACTTATCGATTACTGAACCTTGTTTATGTTTTGGCTGGAAAATCGTTAGTGAGACCTTGAATTGTTTATTTCAAGAATAAAATGTTTCTTTCCAAGTATACCAACATAGGATCCTTCGAGAAACTTGATATAGAAACCCCTGATATTTACGTGAAGAAAATCATGTTTGGATGTGAATATTATGCTAAAGTTTAAGGGCAACCTATCTTAATGAGAAAGGATATCATAGCAGCCACTATCATTAATTGCTTACCTAACAAATTTCCATACCTAGAACTCAAGGAAAAGTTTAAAGACATGCATTCTGATGATGGAACACCAAAGTTGATTAAGTATGGGACTAGGGATGGTAGGTAGAGATATGACGTAGAGATCCTGACCACCATTATTGAGGTCGTAGAAAATGGGTTCAAGGAGGGTAGAAACTCATGGAGTCATGCTTGGGATGCAGTTATAGATGAACCTATTAGAGTTGTAAATATCTAGAGGGAAATGATGTAACCGTGGAGAATGAGAATGTAGTGGTTGAGGCAAATAACCCTAACCCAGTGGCCCATGAGCCTACCATTGAGATTCCTAGTGAGTCGGATGTGGAACCTAAAGGTGATGGTGAGGTGGCAAGTGAGTCTCATCAAGATAAAGACATGAAAGAAGACTCATACTCGGAAGAAGAATTCGACGAATATTGAAGATCTAGATCTTACTCCACAAGTTTCCAAGGAAAGAATAGGTAGGCAAGATGCCTTAAACATTTGAAGTTGTAATAGTTAGTTAGTTCTTTTATGTTTTAAAGAATAAGTGGCATATCAGCAACGGTTTAAAGTTAAAGCAATAAGAGTTTGAGTTATTCTTTATTCTCTTCAAGGATATAATAAGCCTTTATAGAGTTAGCAATAGAAGTTAAAGTATTCATTTCCAGTTTGAGAGTTTCGTTATTCAACAACAATAGTTTATGTTTGTGTCGTAGAACCTTTATGTTAATTTGAGGACAAGTGCGTTATTATGGTTTAGAAATTGTTATTAACATTCTTTTGAGGAATAGAGTTAGATTATTGATAATCCAAATGATCAAAAGTTTATTTTGGGCACGCGAATGGGAATATTATTACTTATTTGTTGTGATTGAACTTCCATTCATTGGTTTTCAAATTTTATGTCCTTGATAGGGATATTTTCTTGAATGAGTGACAATGATTGCTCTATTATTGGTGTACATTCTTGAATAAGTGTTTGTTGATGCGATCTCTACGATCAAATCTAAAATTCTTTCGTAGAGGGGACATATGAGTTATGTATCGTAGAGTAATTAATTTTAGGTCGCACACTAGAATGTCAAGCAATAGTGAGTTAGTTGCTACTATTCGCCTTTTGGCGGGAAGACTGGCTGAAGAGAGAACTGAGCGTCCTGATTCTACTGGGGACATGTTTGAGAGACTAACCAAAGTTAAGCCATCATACTTTAAGAAGCAAGCTGATCCTACCTTTCTAGAGAACTGGGTTAGAGAGTTTGAGAAACTGTTTGGGGATGTGAACTGTCTTGAGAACATGAGAGTGGGTCAAGTTGCACTGTACTTGGAAGATGAAGCTGATTTGTGGTGGAGAGAAAATGGGGTTAGACTTAGCGTTGTTGAGAGATTCAATTGGGATTCATTTGTTACCGTCTTAAGGAAAAAGTTTTATCCTCTTTTTATGAGAAAACAAAAGGCACAAGAATTCATAAACCTTAGGATGGGATTGGCTAAGTTTGTACAACGCTAAGATAGACGTACTGTGAAATTCAGAAAGTAAATTTAAGGAACCATATTGGAAGATTGACCTCGTATAGATGTTTTGAGAAGTCCAAGAACCTTTAGTTATTTCTGTAATGCAAGTGAGGACTTGATGAACAAGAAGTGTGAACTATTTTTCGATAGTGTGTTAGAGGTTAGTAAAGAAGTTAGAGTGAAAATCGAGGATGTTACCTTTGTGAATGGATTCATTGATGTGTTTCCGAGTGAAATTGCGAGTATGTCACCTGCTAGAGCCTTTGAGTTCATTATAGAGTTAAATCCTGAAACGACACCTATATCCAAGGAACCTTATAGCATGACACCTCCTGAAATGAGCTAATTAGGACACAGTTGTAAGAGTTGTTTGGTCAAGGAATATATTAGGCCTAGTGCATCACCGTGGGGAGCTCCTGTGTTGTTTGTTAAGGAGAAAGATAAGAGTATGGAATTGTGCATCGATTTTAGGGAGCTAAACACCATCAATAACAAGTATCCCTTGCCTAGGATAGATGACATATTGGATCAATTGAATTGGGCGAGTGTGTTCTCGAAGACTGATTTGCGTTTGAAGTACCACCAATTGGGAATAGCTGATAAGGGTCTAAGACCTCATTAGGATTCGTCATTGTCATTATGGGTTTTAGAGTAACGTCTTTTGGGTTAACCAATGCACCTGCATTAATTATGGATTTGATGAATGAGATTTTCTACGAATTCCGAATTAAGTTCGTTATGATGTTATTAATGATATCCCCATTTATGCAAGGAATGAGAAAGAGCATGACAAACACTTGAGGATTACTTGGAGACGCTTAGGAAGAATCTAGTTTTATTAAATGAAGTATACAAATCTTGAAGTCATATGTGTATAAGTGACACCGACAGAAAAGTGAAGGACTAAATTGATTGAGAACTATGTTACGTAAGGGAATAAATTTAAGAGAAGATTTGAGTGGTCCAGGATCGTTGGAAATCATTGTTGGCTGGAAAAGATGAAAAGAAATACATGAATTGGTGCAAGAGCTAAGAGTTAAGCCCAAAAGTTATACACCCATGAAAAGTGTAATGAGGTTCGGTATCAAGGAAAAGTTGAACAGAAGGAGTTTCTGTAGATCATGCTAAGATTCAAGCTGTGAGTGAGTGACCTACTCCAAAGAACGTGTCCGATACTTGAAGTTTTATAGGCCTAGATGACCATTATAGGAGGTTGTGAAAGACTTTTGGAAGAAAGCAAAACCAATGACCAACTTGTTGAAAAAGGAATCGAAATTCAAGTGAAGTGAGAAATGTGAGGAAACTTTCTAGATTTAGCTGTTGTCGCGTCAATTGAAACCTTATAAGGCTAATTACCAAACCCATGACCTAGAGTTAGCTGTTATGGTGTTATCTACGAATATTTGGAGACATTACCCTTATAGGGCAACATATAAGATCCTTACCGAGAACAAAAGTCTGAAATTTTGGCAATAAGGTCCAGTTGAATCTTGGGGACAACATTGAAAATGAATATTTCTTTCCGCCCTGCAACCAATAGACAGATTGAGATTACTAACGGAATTTATGTTGAAAACCTGTGTTATTGACTCTAAGGGTAATTGGGAAAGCCACCCAGGTTCGATTGAATTTTCGTGCATCAATAGTTACCATGCAAGCATTACGATGTCACCTGTTGAGGCATTGTGTGGAAAGAAGTGTAGAAATCCCACTTGCTATGATTTTAGTGGAAATATAGCTTTGGGGGCATGATTCGTTGAAGTAGAAATATCCAAAGTCATTCCCTGGGGTGAGTTACGAGGGCGTAACTCGTTTTCTTTAAGGGGGTAGAATGCGATAGAAATTCGCGCTTTTTACCTATTTTTATGGTATTTTTATGCATTTTATGCTTATTTTTAGCAACCTTTACAAGTTGATGCAAAGCAAATAGATTCTCCGCATAAGAAAAGGTGTTCATGAGTAACACAAACAGCTTTGAGTTGGCAAAATAGTGCACTTAGGTGGCACAAATACTTCTTTAGTATGAATAAGTTGAAAACTTTTGAAAAAGGTGTGAATTTCCCTGTCAAGTTTCGGGACGAAACTTCTTTTAAGAGGGGTAGATTGTAATCCCCCGTAATTTTATACATTTTATATTTTTATTTTAACGTATAGTTAATTATATTTGAATAGAATTTACGAATTTTAGAAATAAATATTTAATTAACGAATATTTATTTTTATACGTTTTAAATGTTTTAATGATTTATGCAATGTAAAATAATTTTAGAATTCTATGTTGAAAAGACTTTGAATTTCGAAAACACATTTGAAATTGGGAAACCAAGCCTAATCGATTTTGGATTCAAATACTAAAAGTAAATCCTAATCCTAGCCCAAATTGGTGAAGCCCAAAACAAATAAACCCAAAATAAACCCATAACTCTCTCTCCTCTCCTTCACTCACGTAAAACTCAAAGGAAACAAAAACCCTCTTTCCCTCTTCTTCCTGCTGCACGTGAACAGGAACCTCAAGCCCCTCTTCTCGTCGCCGCCGTCCAGCCGACCACCGTCGTCCTTTACCGAAGCCTCAGCCGCCGGTAATCCTCCCTCTCCTTCTCTCTCTTTCGTTCTCTTAAACTCCTTGGTCTTGGTTGCACACCCATTAATAGTTACTCTGTTTTTGTTCTCGCTCAGCCTCCGCGCCACCGCAGTATCCGCCCAGTCATTGCTGCGCCGCCGCGTCCTTCGCCCACACCAGAAACCTCTCCTCTCCCTTCGTTCTCCTCCACGCACGCAACGACATTCCCTTCTCTCGTTGCTTCTTTCTTCCTGCCCCACAAACTCAGCCGTCGCTGCACGGCCACCGCAACCACCAGCAGCGTCACTCAGCCGCTGCACCACCTGCCCGCTTGTTGCCGCACCACCTTGTCCACCGGCAGCTTCTTGTTTTCTCTCTTTGGTTATTTCTTAAACCCTAAGTAACTAATTATTTTAATTAATTATAATTGTTAATTGAAATTATGTTATTGATATTAAATTCATAATTTTTATGGTTTGAACATGATTTTCAGATGTTGGTTGAGTTTATAAACGAATTAATTTCAAGTTTTGGTTGATTGAATTATAAGTTAGGGCTTATTATGATTTATTAATTTGAATTATGTTTCATTAATTTGAATTATGTTTCTTGAATTAAAGTGATGATTTTGTAATTTAAATTATAAATTTCAGATTATGCAAATTATATAATAAAGTTATTAATTTTCAGATTATCAAATTACTTTGAAATATGAATTTTGATTGTTTAAAGTATGAAATTCAAGGTTTTTATGATTTTTAATCATGATAGGTTGAGTATGAATTATTGAATTGGTTGTTTTGAGATACTAGGAACGTAGATTGACCTTGGTGAAGCTTTTAAATGAATTTATATTGCTGAAAATTTAAAGTACGATGTTTGCAAAAGTTTTCAACGAATTTCAATAATTAATATAATAATTATGATGCTAGGAAACCAAATATTCAAGTTTCGATATTGAAAAATGTTCTAATTATGTTTAGGAAGGGTTTGAAGCTCCCTAATGTTGTTGAAAATTCAATATGAATTGATATGAGTCTATATTGGTTGTTGTTAGGTGGAGAATTCTCCGTAGGCGACTTTTGAATTATTAAAGTGGTCTTGCAGTTTGTTTACACAAGGTACGTACATACCTGCGTGCTTGGAATGTGTGCTAATTGTTGAAATCATGTTGATATTATTGTTGAACTTGGTGATGTTGATATTATAGACAAACTTGGTTATATGGAATGTGCATGTTTAATACTGTTGGACAAACTTATTGAACTTATTTTGCACTATAAGAACTGTAACATGTTAGTATGGATGTTTGATACAAACATGTTGGTTGGGGACACTAGATTATTCTATATGATTGGGTTGGATCAATTGGTTGTTGTTCCCTTTCTATCTTTTCACTACTTTATAAGGGCGGAGGACCTTGTTTAGTAAGTTGAAACTTTATGCCCATATACAGGGTTGCTCATGGTTAAAGGAAAGGTTGGTTAAGTTGGAATGAGTCTTGATTGATGCTTTTATGATCACTTACTTAATTCCAAGATAAAAAAAAACAGTTGTGAACAAATGTGAATTGTCTGTCTTATGTAATGGTTGAGTCATAACGGGATCTCAATTTGTAAATCATGTAAAGTGAAACTGAATAGCAATAGCTTTAGACTGTGCACGTCTGAAGTGACGGACAAACAGGAGTTGGGGTTCATGGTGGTAGCCCATGGCCTTTAATTCGGACCGGATTGATCACCGTGTCCTATTTTTATTTAAACGTTCCTCGATATCGCAGGTCACTGAGGTTACGGAGTCGCGCCCGTACCTCGTCTTCCTTAGTGAAGACTTCTGGATGGTCAACTCGGTCCATTGTCTATTTCAACTAAAATAATATTATTGCTAAAAGTCTAGCCTAGTCTAGTCTGGTCAAGTATGGTCGTCAAACTATCATGTTTTGTCTGCCCTTGTTTGTGTTCATTAGTATCATGTTAGGGTTGTTCGTTTAATAGAATCATGTTAGGATTATTATTGATTTAGTATGTAGTACTCAGCTTTGCTGATTACGTGCTTTTGCTTGTGCATGTTGATCATGGCTATGCCTTATTGATCCTGTGATGACCCAATCTTTGGTGAGCAGTCTCTAAGGATCAATAAGCATTGTCCATCTGCAGGTTTGAAGATGTTGCATCATTGGGATCGGGAATAGAGAGCTTGTATTTAGTTTTGATTTGCTAAGTTGACTTGGGTTTGTTTAAATGGACTTTAAACTTGTCATACTATTTATATTTCCTTATTTTCGTTGGTTGATTTTTGAGACTAAACCTGTAATCGATTATTTATAAACCTAAAGTTAGTTTTATGTTTTCCGCTGCAAAATTCTGAATAAGCCGTTACGTTTTCACACGGGCGATAATGCCTTGATAATTCTCTATGTTTTATATTAAAAGGTTATTTTAGAAAAGAGAGAATTGTCGGGGTGTTACAATTGATGTAGTAACCCGGGGTAGAGTTTTCAAAACCCGGCATGAACCGACCATATCCGTAACCAACCGAAACCCAAATTGTTATTAAAATAGGAAACCTGTAACACGACATGGGCCCGATGAAATCGATAAACGATTTTGACCTAGTATTGTATGACCCAAACCCGACACCCGACCTGAAGATAACCGATAACTGAATTAACCCGACCCGATACTGATCCGAATCCGATTCAACACCCTATCTGATACCAACCCGAACCCGATTCTAACTCATTGAAACTTGTTATTTGCTTGACTTGTGACAACTCGATACACAATTTTACCCGATATGTTGACAACCCGAACTTCCATTGACCATATCAAATAGTAATTAACTTCAACCATAAGTCTATATGACAGGCTAAAGTCGTATCACCTAATCAAAGATAAACCTAAAATCACTAGCTAAATAGCAAGGGAAGTCAGGGTCGAATCCACAGGGAAACAACGTTCTTTCTACTATTAAACGACAAGTCTAGACTATTGGGAATAACAAAAAGGGTTGATTTGGTTGATTAATATACTACGACAATAATAAAATACGAAAATATCAATATTAAAAGAATCTAGGGCGACGGTTCACCACAAATGCAGACTAGGGATTGACGACAGATAATAATAAACAATTAATGACCATAACTAGGAAAACATGCATCTCTCGAATCTTATGAATTCCTTAGGAAATTACAACTAGCAGGCTCTCGCTATGTACTAGAAATAAATCCTGTCTATAACCACAGATCATGAACATCAGATTTATACCTCTTGGCGCATAATCTAAGATTCATCAAATTCAATCAAAATAGTCCGGCCGAACAGAATTGACGAACAAACAAAACAAGCTATAGAAATTATAGTTAAAAATAAGAATTTTTTTTTTAATCAATCCCCAATCATACATTTATGGATCCCCTAAACCCTAGAAATTAGACTACTCACTCATATTAATAATAAGCAAATAAAATAATATTATAGAAAACATGATTGAAGACAAATAATAAAATAAAGAACTAAACGAAATTGAATAATAAAGATAAGGAATGAATTAATACCTAATTGACGAACAAGGAAATAATTGAAAGATTAAAACTTGAATTGAAACTAAAATTAAGTGTTGACAAAGTTGTATGAGTAAAAACTAAGTTAAAGTTCTAGTACTAGGAAATAGAATACGGAAAATTACGAGAGAGTTTACTACCAAAAGCTAATTTAATATATATAGCCTCCCCCTTAAACCTACGTAGAGAAACGAACAAAAGGAATACGGGTTGGGGCCGAAAACCTGGCACCCCGGTTTGTGAGAACCGGCCGGTTTTCGGTCCTTCCCAGCATAGAAAACCTACAGGTAGCGAAAACCTGGCATCCAGGTTTGTGAAAACCTGCCGGGTTTGAGCCTAAAATTAAAATCCTCCTTTTTTCAAAACCTGCCGGTTTTCAGAACCCGGCCGGTTTTCGGTGCAAAACTGCACAAAATCTCTATCTTCAAAACGTCATAACTCCTTCGTTATTTATCGGAATTAGGCAAATGACCACTCGTTGGAAAGATCTTGAAATTTAGAATCCAACCCAATTAAAATCACTGCATTTGGAGTTGTATAACTTGGGTTATGATCAAAAGAGTGGACGAGAGTCGCTTTTCTACTTCTTTCACTATTCGCTTTACTTGTTAACTCTTCCAACTCAATGTTTGTGCTCTCGAAAGTACATAATCTCTTGTATTGATTCAAATGAGTAGGAAATGCACAAAAATATGCTAATTTCTACAATGATGAACCTGAAACTACAACCACACTAAAAGGAGCACATTAGTACTAAAATTTGCTCCGAATAGCTCATTTGAGATCAAAAAGTACTAAGGGACGGGGTAAAAACACTATAAATGTAATCCCCCGTAAATTTATAAATTTTGTTAATATATTTTAACGTATATTATTTATATTTAAATAGAATTTATGAATTTTAGTAATAAATATATAATTAACGTATATTTATTTTATTTTATTTACGTTTTAAATAAATATTATAACGATTTATGAAATGAAAAATAATTTTAGAATTTTATGTTGAAAAGAATCTGAATTACGAAAACACATTGGAATTTGGAAAATAAGCCTAATCGATTTTGGATTCAAACGTAAAAGTTCAATTCTAATTCTAGCCCAATTGTCAAAGCCCAAATAATAAGACCCAAAATACTTTACTCCTTTCCTACTCTTTCAATTCACGTAAAAGGGAAAAAAAAAAAAAAAACTCTCATCATTCACGTGAACCAGAAAACCCTCATACCCTCCTCCCTCACGCTTCTTCCCCTTGCTGCAACCACCGTACCTCTCAGCCGCCACCACCGCCGGCAGCTTTCTCCCTCCGTCGTCCGCAGCCTTACCGCCGGTAATTCCTCTTCTCCTTCTCTCTCTTTCGTTCTCCTAAACTCTTTGATTTCAGTTTCTTGCACACCAATTAATCGGTGTTGCTGTATTTTTGTTTTCGCTCAGCCGCCGCACCACCGCAGCGTCGCCGCCCAGCCTCCATCGCTGCGCCGCCGCGTTCTTCGCCACACCAACACCCTCCTTGTTCTCCTTCCTGCTCGCCGGAACTCCCCTTCGTTCTTCCTATTCCGCAAGCAGAATTCAGTCGCAGCTACCACCGCTGACCCACCAGCCAGCGCGCCCCGCCACCGTCGACTGTGCCCTTCTGCCGCCGTCTCTGACCGCCGGCCAGCCACTCTTCATTCTCTCTTTTGGTTAATTTCTTAAACCCTAAGTTATTTAAATGTTTTAATTAAGTTTATTAATTTGAATTTATGTTTCTTGAATTAAATTATTAATCTTTATAGTTAAATTATAATTTTCAGATTTGGTGTTGATGTTATAAATTAATTATTTTCAGTTTTGGTTGATTAATGTATAAGTTAGGGTTTTAATTAGTTTAGTGATTTAATTCATGTTTATTGAATGTAAATTATAAGTTATTATGATTAAATTATATTTTCAGATTATATATTATGTTTAAATAATAAATCTAATTTTTCAGATTATGCGATTGCATCGAAATAATGAATTTTAATTATTAAAGCATGAATTTTTAAGGTTTTAATAGTTTTAAAATCATGGTATGATGTTTATGAATTATTAAGGTTATCGTTTTTATGATTTTAAGCATATTAATTATGGTTTGGCGAAGTTTTAAACTATTTTATATTGCTAGAACTTTAAAAAAGAGATGCTTTATTGGAGTTTATGATAATTGGTGATCATTAGTGTAGTAATCTATGTTAGGAGGCTTGGTAGCTAAGTGTTGTCATTGGGGAACGTTCTAAATATGTTTAGGATGTTTTTAGAGTACGTTAGTGTTGCTGTAAATTATTAGAAATTGATTGGGGAATTTTATTGGTTGTTTTTAGGCGGAGAATTCTTTGTGGGCGACTTTTGAATTCGTTAAAGTGGCCTATCAGTTTGTTTAAACAAGGTACGTACATACCGTGTGCTTGGATGTGTGTTGTATTGAGAATATGATGAATATATTTATGAACTTGTTTATGTTGGAATTTCATGTTCAATGTCGTTGAATTAATGCGTTGAGCATAGAACTTTATTTATAAGAATTGAATCATGTTAGCATGGAATATTGATGCAAGCATGTTGGTTTTGTGGAACTTTATATTATTTAATATTGGTTTAGATCTTTATTGATCGTTGTTCCTCTTTAGATTTTCACTACTTTATAAGGGCCGAGGACCTTGTTTGGTAGTTGAACCTTATACCTAATAAAGGTTTTTAAATATGGATAAAGGAAGGATTAAAATAGTTGGAATTGGCTCTTGGTTGAATGTTGTGATCACTGGTTTAATTCAAAGATATAAGAAGTTGTGTTTACTTGTTGAATATAATATTTATGTTTGATGAGTCATAACCAAGTATTAAAAGTTAAGTCATGTAAAGTGAAAATGAGTAGCAATAGCTTTAGACTGTGCACGTCTGAAGTGACGGACAATCAGGAGTTGGGGTCATGGGTAGCCTATGGCTTTTTCTGGGGCCGAATTGATCACCAGTTCTATTTTTATTTAAAAGTCCCTCGATATCGCAGGTCATTGGGGTTTACGGAGTCGCGCCCGTACCTCGTCTTCCTTAGTGAAGAAGAAGAAGTTTCTAGTAGACAACTCAGTCCATTGACTATTTCAATTAAAATAATGTTAATGATACAAAGGTCTAGTTCAGTCAAATATAGTCTTCAAGTCAGTATATCTTGATTATCCTTGCTTATGTTTTATTTAGTACCATGTTAGGATTGTTCGTTTAATAGAATCATGTTAGGATTATTATTGATTTAGTATGTAGTACTCAGCTTTGCTGATTGCGTGCTTTTGCTTGTGCATGTTGATCATGGCTATGCCTTATTGATCATGTGATGACCCAATCTTTGGTGAGCAGTCTCTAAGGATCAATAAGCATTGTCCATCTGCAGGTTTGAAGATGTTGCATCATTGGGATCGGGAATAGAGAGCTTGTATTTAGTTTTGATTTGCTAAGTTAACTTGGGTTTGTTAATTGGGACTTTAAACTTGTCGTACTATTTATATTTCCTTATTTTCGTTGGATGATTTTTGGGATTAAACCTGTAATCGATTATTTATAAACCTAAAGTTAGTTTTATGTTTTCCGCTGCAAAATTCTGAATAAGCCGTTACGTTTTCACACGGGCGATAATGCCTTGATAATTCTCTACGTTTTATATTAAAATGTTGTTTTAGAAAAGAGAGAATTGTCAGGGTGTTACAATAAAATATGAACATATCACTATATTACTAATTTTATTACTTGATCTAGAAAAATAGAAACGTGTTGAACAACTTAATTACCTTACTATTTAAATAAACAGAAGTTATCTTCTACAAACTCGTGTCCGAGAGTGAACCTGACCCGACATTGAGCGAACCCGATTCAAAAGATAGTTATTGGACACGATCTTAACCCGTGTCCGAGAGTGAACCCAACCTGCATTTTAACCGGCCCGAAAATTATCCGATCCGAACTTGACCCGAATCCGAGGATTAACTGCTACAAACCCGATTCAAAACCGACTATATAAGACCCGAACTCGAAATTGAACCGACTGAAAATGACTTAACCCGAACCCGACTTGAAACAACCCAAATGGGAAAAATTCCGACATGACCCGGCCTAATCATTAACCGAGACCCGAGATGATCCAACCCAAACCCGACCCAATAATATGTTTTGACAACTCTAAACCTGGGGCGTCGCCGGGCCAAATAGTATTTGTTATTATACTCTATCTCCCCCCTACTGAACCAACACTTAGCACAGGTTAACCAGTTCAGCTACGTAGGTCAACGCTTGAGTCACTCCCAAACATTTCGCAGCTGATGGTGCTCGACCCTGTGACCTCCAAGTCACAAGGTGAATTCCCCATTAACTCCACCAACTTATGTCACAATGTGTATATTACTATATTTGTTTTATTTGGTATGCGGAGTTAGAGTAAACTTCAATGGTAAACCTTTATTTTAAACATAAATCGTCATTAGGAAAGTAAGGAAACCAAGTTTGGTTCAGCTAGTAGTAAAGAGAAAAGGGGAACTACAAGTTGAAAAACAAGAAGAAATTTTAGGCAACATTTGTATTCGTGGCGACAGATTCGCAAGAACAGTAGATTACTGACGACTTGGTTTTATAAGGCTCCGTTTGATAGGGTGTAAAACGTTTCATCGAAAACGATTTTTTATTTTTAGTCAAACCCTTTTCCCTTTTGAAAGTGAGGAAAACCATTTTTACACATTTCCTTCTTACCTCCCTCTCTTTTCTTCCCCTCAATCTTCATCATCTTCTCTCATTTTCTTTTAAGGAACCAAACAAGGAAAAATTAGTTTGGAATTGTGTTTTCCATGGAAAATCATTTTACACTAAAAATGTTATACACCAAACCAAACGGAGCCTAAGTGTTGTTCCAATTACAAAATCACATAACCAATATAACCGGTTCAGCTATCCAACCGTAAAGAACAAGTAGGCAGTAGTAGAAGCCGTATGCCAGTAACTAGTAAGTCGCATAGCCATATGATAACATCTCTTAACAAATCAATTGGATGATACAATATTATGGATTTGTCTCAGGCTCTGAGCTTAATTTACAAAAATCAGCACGATATATAAACAGAAAAATTAAGGCTTTACATGGCAGTTTCTATATTCACCTCAGGTTATCTTAACATCTATCCATCAACACTTATCTAAAGTTGCTGCAGAGCTGACTGCAAAGACCATTAAGCTGAGAATTGGTGATATTTGATAAGCTATATGTTCTGGACTTCCCACTGGTCACGCATGTCAAATTCATCTGATTGCCTAGTTGGCTTTGCTGCAAATGGAAAATGAAATTTATCAAGTGTTATCATATACGGAGTACATTCTCTAATACGGAAGTATGCCTTAATTTTATGCCTAGTCTAATAGCCACAGACTTCAGGCTAAACAAAGCGGAAAAAGAAAAGGCGATGCATGTATTAAGCATCCCTTTCTTTTCTGAAAGAGAACTTTTTTAAAGACAATCACGTAAATGTCAAGTCAAGTTCCCTCTAACACGCGGGTGACAGACTCTGGTCATGCCCCATTAAATATAGAATTTTGCTTTCTTTAAATGCAGAAAGAAGCAGGTTATTTGGTAACACACAAAATGTCTGAGTGCACCAATATCAGAATAGCAAAATGGGGACACATCTTTCAGGATTTGGAAGAATCGAGAGAGAAAGGAAGTAAACCATATGAGAAACATTGAAAGAAAGAAACACACCAGACAGGATCCAGGCTCCGAATTACAGCTCCATTTTGATGTAGGAACACAACTCAAATAATGGCACCAAGAACAATGTTCATTCCCATCAATTCCTCTAAAAAGCATAACAAATGCAACAACTAACCTGCAAAAATCAGCATAAACCAAAAATCAAGTATCTGCAGCGAACATGTTTCTTGTAACTCTACGACATTATAAGGGAAAAAAAGCCAAATACTAATTAACACATACAAATATAGTCACAACCTTTGTTTTAAAATGTAATTTGGAGCTGGTACTGGGATGAAAATTTTGATCCTACATTCCTAATTAGACGTGCTCGACAAGCTCTGAATCTTGATAATTAGCAGCAAAATGCTAGCAAAGTTTATGGAAAGAAGGATGCCAGTCATACAGATTATATGGTATGTCTTTTATTTTGAGATCATTTACTCTGTTTGGTTAAAAATAAATGTCCAAGTGTTCACAGGGAGCTGCCTTACTAGTGACCTCTTTTACAGCGAAATTTTGTTCGAAGATGCTAGTAGGTCAGTAGGTGTAATTAACAGATGAAAGAACTGTTATACACTGGATTAATTGACTACTCACTAGTATGAAACTTATGCTTGCTATCAGTTATGAACACTTCAGTTCTCGTTTACAGTCACTAGGTGGGATTTTGGTTGGTCTGTTCATTTATAGCAGAGCTTTTCTTATCATTCTATGGCTTTTCTTATCATTCTATGCTGAAGACCTTTCATTTGCAGCATTCTAGTGCTTTCTGGATGTCTGAAGCAGTTGCTAGTTAGCTCACACTTCTCTGCTTTATCTTACAGCTGATTCTACTTGGCAATTTGAGCTATCAGGTGATTAAATGATGGAATCTCGCTGTGCACGTACGACTTCTAAACATGAACCCTTAATCCTTCCACTTCTGCAGATTAAAGTTTTTACTAACCCCCCACCACGATATATATGGGGTTTTGTGAATAGTTGTAAATTTGTAACTTACTTGCTAACTTTATTACTGCTTCACTCATGTGCTAAGCATCAATATCTAGGGGAGGGGCACTTTAGGAGTTTAGGTAGTAGATATACAGATAACTTGTTAGTAGCTTGAAGAATAAGATAAGTAGTTTGTTAGAGGAAAAGCTCTAATATAGAGCATACTCCCTCCGTCCCATAATTATAGTCATGCTTTCCTAATCGGGAGTCCCAAAAATATAGTCTTGTTTTCCTAATCGGGCGTCCCAAAATTATAGTCTTGTTTTCTATTTTTGGCTATTACATTCTCCACTTTCCCATGTACTATATTAATTAAAAATGCACTGAAAACACAATAAAACAAAAACATGTACTATATTACACTTCCTCATATCCTATATTCCCTTTCTCATGTACTATATTCCACTTTCCCATATAAATCAATTACCAATTTACTAAATTCCACTTTCCCATGTACTATATTCCACTTTTCTTAATATCCGTGTTTTTTTATCAAACGGGACTATAAATATGGGACGGATGAAGTATTAGAGAGCGGATTATATTGAATATTGATGAGAATTCTGTTAGCTTTTAGAGATTTATTTGAGAAAGAATCAAGCTTCTCAGGCAGTGTTACCTAATCCTTCAATCAACCCACGAACCGCGAAGCGGAAAAGCGAATTACAACATCAAAATGGTATAATTTTGGTCTAATTTAGCAAATTAGGTAGCGAATTGCGAACCCGTACCCAATCTCATACTAGCGAACCAGGTATGTTCTCAGGTGCTTATCCTTTATTTTCCAGCTTATGAATCAAAACCATCTTCTTCTTTCTTAATTTCTGCTGTAAATGGTGCCTAAGCTATGCTAATCCATAGCACTTTGTTAAAATACCACAATTCCTAAAACGAAACTTCAATCCTTCACATAGTGTGGGGTAATAGGATGCTAACTAGGGATACAATGGGTCCAAACGCCCAAGACCCCAGACCCTACCCTTATTTAAGGGTACAAGTTTTAATATTACCCTA
This sequence comes from Spinacia oleracea, assembly GCF_020520425.1. Taxonomy (NCBI): domain Eukaryota; kingdom Viridiplantae; phylum Streptophyta; class Magnoliopsida; order Caryophyllales; family Amaranthaceae; genus Spinacia; species Spinacia oleracea. The sequence continues at coordinate 22,580,929 of NC_079491.1, read as the reverse complement.
TGAGTCCAAGCAAGGTATGGACCTAGGTGTTATTGGGTAGGGTATGAGTCCGTGTCTAAAGTTCAAACTCATACCCCACCCAAGCTTAGAATCACAAAAACAGTTTTAAAATGTCAATTTATTCCTAGAACATATTACATACACCCGGGTGCACCATGCACCCTCTCACATTTCCTCCTTACGTGTGAGGAGAAAATGTGGTGGAGACCACCAATGGGCATAAAAATACCTTTGGGTGCACGGTGCACTCGGGTGTACCTAACAATTTTCAATTTATTCCTGACTTCATTAGCCATCGAGATGTGAGAAGTTGAAAATTTCACATTTGATGTTTGCTGATGATTATTACTTTCCTCTAAGAGGTGATATAACAATCAGTTTGCCTTTGTTTGAAGCATTTTCTAGATTTTCTTATGTTATGCTTCACAAGCCAATATGGAGAAAACCGAGATCTATTTTTGTGGTATGAGTAATGTGATTCAGGATCAACTCATGCTCTTGGTATGCTAAGGGGTGTCTTACCTTTAGGTATCTTTTTTTTAGAAGGTAAGATGAAAAACCCTACTGAACTAGCACCTATCGGTCAACGCTTGAGAGTAGGGGGGTGAAGATAAGGGAAACCCCACTCCCAAGCACAAGCAAATGGTGAGGCTCAAACTTGCTTGCTTGGTTTTTCCTTTATCTTGGAGTCCCTATTTCAACTTGTAAGCTTATTGTCAATCAGTGCAAGCCTCTTATTTAGAGTCAAATCTTTGGTGGTGAAAAAGCTTGGTCAAATCTCTATAGGTTAAAAGCTTGGTCAAAGTGGTGTTATTTAGCGTGCAAACCTTTTGGAGTTAGATGTTCTTGCAGTTTAAGAAAGTCATTAGGACCATTGGAAGAATCTGCAGGACTTACCTATGGACAACCTATGGAGAGGAGATACTATCAACTCTAAAAGAGATGCTATTGCTTGGGACTCTATTTGTAATCCTGAAGTGGCTGGTGGTTGGAACTTAAAAGATTTTCAAATAAATCTGCTCTCTCTAAACTCCTCTGGGTCCGATCGGCATACTGGTATTATGTTGGAAACAAAAATGTTTTCACTATGCCTATTCCTCAATCTGCTTCTTGGCTTGTGAAAAAGATTTTTGGTTGCAGGGAGATTTTGGCTTCTACAGGTGTCTAGTTTCAGTTTGTAGAGAACGGTGGTTTCTCTATCAGGATTCAGGAAATTGTAGAAGACTATAACCATGTGGGAGGTGATATTGAGAAATTTAACAGGCGAAGGGAGGTGTGTGAGAATAAGGCAAGTCCTAAGAGCATGTTCATTTCACGGCCAGCTGTTCTAAACTGGTTGACTCCTAAGGACAGATGATTGCTTAAATGGGGAGTGCAGGTTGATCAGACTTGTGTACTATTTCAGCAAGGGGAAGAAACTGCTCAGCATTTGTTCTTTTCTTGTTCCTTTTCTGCAGAGGTGTGGCAGAATATCCTACAGTTGCTGGCCTTCCTGCGAAATCAAAGAGCTGCCCTGACTGAGCTTGGATGGAGAGACTACAAAATGCTGTCAGAGTTGCAAAGAGGAAAAGTGTGTTGTGCAAGTTATATTTGATGGCTTTTGCTGAGGCAGTATATTGCATTGGATTCAGAGGAATTGCAGAGTATTCAATCAGGTTTAGAAGAATGCTCATCAGATTGTTAAAGAAAGAATTTTCGGAGTTTTTTGTCGTTGTAAAGATGAGGATAAGCATCTGTTATTTGTGTAAGTTATAAGTGACGGGCTTCCTTCAACCCTTCCTAGAAGGTCGGAAGAGTGGTCTTGATATAACACTTGTGATTTTTTTTTGGAGTGTTCTGATGTAAAGTAAACTGATATTTTGGCAATAAAATCTTTAACTTGTCCAATAAAAAGGAAATTTAAGATTTCGAATAAAACAAGCTACACACAACTCATTCAAACATAATAAATTGTCGTCACTTGCCCAAATCAGTCATTTATACTACGTACTTAAATCTTCACCTACTAAATATTAACTTACATACTGAGTTAGCTCTTCACCAAAAAAGACATACTGAGTTACCTTGATCACTCACTTTCTGTGCTCAACCCCTCACAGCCTAGTCATCAACTCACCATCCTTCGTTCACACCGGCAATGGAACCATGAAATAGGAATTTTTATGGCTACAAGTGCTCAACCCACTTTATTGTATTACAATGAGACATGCTTAAGTTTTTTTGTGCATTACATACATATCTTCATATCGAACATGGTTCTTCTTTGATTAGTGTAGTGTGTCATGTTTTTTTAACTAACACGTGTTTGGCACCCGTTTGAGTAAGTTTTTCGTGGTTTTAGCTCGTGTCAGGAATTGGTTTTCATGATACCAAATTCCTAACTTATTTAGGACTTTGGTTTTCATGATTTTCAATTCCTAATTCTGTTAGGAAATGTTTTCGTTTTAGTATGAGTTGTAGTTAAGTTAGGAGATGGTTTACAATTTCTAATTGATTTAGCATTTGTTTTCCATTTCCAATTAGGTTTAAGTTCGTATTTTGGATAAGAGTTTGATTCCAACTTGTTTTTATTACTGCTTTATCCACAAGTTTAGGGTTTCCTAAGCTAAATGGGATTCCCAATCTAGTTCGGTTTTGTAGTCTAAAGACATGTTATAAAGTTCAATAAAATTCAGTGCAAAAGTCTTGCACGCTCAAGGTGTACAATATATTTATTGTACACCGAGATAACTTTTACCCAAATTTTGACAACTTACTAATATGTTTTGACTAACTTTTATATCATAATTTTTTTTTTTGATGAATAAAGGGTTACGTAGTTACTTTTATACATTATTAGCCATAGTGATTTGAAAGGTATAGTTTTTAGGGTGAATTATCTTTTACTACCTAAAACAATTGACAAATTGTTTTTTACCAACTAAAAATAAAATTTGTATTTTACCTCCTCTTAACCGGAAAGATGGACGAAAATGTTATGCGGACTCATTTCAACGACTATATTTTTTATTTCCTTCTCTTCTCCCGCGATTTTCATGTATATAAGCTACCATTTTCCATTGCTTCAAATTAATTCACATAATTTGGTAATATTTCTCAAATAGATAGAGACGTGATTCTTTTCCTGATTTGCAAACGAAAATCAAGTTACTGTAAGGTACGATTTTATGTTTGATTTGCGTCAAAAAGGAGTGTCTCATAACGTTTTCGTCCATCTTGTAGTTAAGAGGGGTTAAAATACAATTTTTAGTTTATTTTTAAGTGGTAAAAAAAAAATTTGTCAATTGTTTTAGGTGGTAAAAACTAATTTAACCTAAATTTTATTAAATCGGAAAATTTTATCACTAAAAAGTAGATAACTTTTACATATATAGGGGTAACTTTCAAACATTTAACCTTAATTTTACACCGTTATATTTATTGTACAACACCTTTAAATAAGAATTTGTGAATTCAGTGTTGTTTTAATGAAGATTTAATGAGCTAAATGTCACACTCTCACCATCGCATGGGCGTGTGGGTGGCTTGGCATCACTATCACAGTAACTCGATAATGGGTTGTTTGGGGACCAAATGAATTCCATTGGGGATGATACTTGGGGTCCACCTGTTTGGCCCAATGAAGATGATGGCCGGACCGGATTTCCCAAATCAGCCCAGAAAGACCCGGTTTGCAGCAAGTCAGTCTGGATGATCCCGAAAGCTTCTTGAATGCTCCGGTGAAGTCTCTAACAATCTAGCAAGGTTGTATCTAATAGGTTTAGCATGGTTAATTCAGAATACTCTTGCATATTGGGTAGGATATTTTCTAGAAGCCTCCATGTATCTAAGGGTACCTAAGGAGGTGAGAACATTCTAGAGAATTGTAAGATATTCTTGTAAAGGTTGTATAGAAATTCTAGATTGAGGGTAGCCTATAGCCAACCAAGTGCATTTGGTTTCTTATTTATAGGCTACCCTCACGACCTCACCTAAATCTAGAATTTCTATTCTTAATGCACTGGTAAGGAGTGAGTAAGTTCCTAAAGTGCATTGGTTATGTTATGCTTATTCTACAAGTTCGTTTTGGTATCTTACAAGATTGAAAAGAAGAAAAAGAAAATGACTTTAACGGCTTACCCGACGATTAAAACAATCAGAGAGACGATCCACAAGGTACACTGATATATCTTGTATTTAGGCCTCCTTGAATCCAGAGAGGCGCCGGGTGACATATATTTCTGGCTAACCCATCCAAATTGGGGTCGGATAAGAAACACAAAACCGAGGAGAAACCCCGAAATAAACCCTCCAATATGAGCAAAGTTGTCAACATGAGGTAGAATTCCAACCCCTAGGTTCACGGCAACGATGAGAACCAGCATTACCAATGATGCAACCTGGAGAGATAGACAAATGTTATGAGGATAGGAACCGTAGAATAGTCTTTTTTTTTTTACATAAGTTTATAGAAACAATAAAACATTAGGTCTAACCTTGTTACTGTATATGGTCCAGTTAATAATCAACTCAGAAAGCATTGCACCCAGTAACCCAAAAACAGCACCCGATGCACCAACGGAGATGTTTGAACGCACAAAAAGACCAGACATCAAACTCCCACCAAGTCCAGCAATGACATATAGCAAGCCAATCCGTACTGTTTCAGGAAATCGGGAAATAACAGAGAAGAGTAAGAAACAGAAATGAGCAAGTTAAGAGAACATACTTTGAAATGCTGAATCCTGTAACATGCATATAAAGATAGAAACAAAATGTATAAAAGAGCTAGTGCAGCACTTTAATAGCATAAAATTCATGCATAGCATCTCAGATCTTCTGATCAATACGTTGAAAGATGATAGAATTCGTACCAAAACCAAATTCCCGCTCCATTCTAATTCCAATAACTAGTAAACCTAACATGTTGGCCAGCAGATGAAAAACTCCACCATGTAGCCAAATGCAGCTTATCAGACGCCATCCCTGGTGACCATGTACGATCTTGTTTATAGCTAAAGCCCCCATCTTATCAAGCCTGATAGGGGGAAAAAGTGAGAGAGGGCAATAGTTTTACGTTAGACACTTATGCGATGCATAATGCTCACTTAAAAGCATAGGTAGCAAACTTAATAGAGTGATCTATGATACCAACACCATTTATCACATCCTGGATTTCATTTCACTTGGAAAAATTGACTACATGATCAATCATATAACATGGGACCACATACTCACATAGCACTTCAATTTTTTTTTAAATTCAATTTCAAATTTTCTAAATTAGTCCATGTAATATGATCAGGGTCAACAGTATACAGTCCATGAACATTAAATCAGTGACTCAATCATGTTCAGATTACTAATTTCGATGGCATCCCAGAATTTCATTTCAGTTAAAAATTGAAATTAACTCAACTTGATCAATGGTATGCTATGACCACATGACAATTCAGTTCCAGTATTTCTAACTGTATGCACTCCACATCAGTGTCAGTGGCAGAAAAAAAAAAGTCGAATTCAAAACTGTTCCCAAAATAATCGAATCCAAAAAAGAAAACATAACAGAAATTATCACCAATCTAACTCACATTAAAGTTAAAATCCCATACATAATGGTCAAAACCCCAAATCAAACAACAACAGATTTTTAAAAAATAACCAAATAACAAAAAAAAAAATCAATCGAAAGAATAAATTACTGTAATTTAGCAATTGATAAAGTAATGAGAGAACTTACGTAGTAGCAGAAGGACCGAGAAGAGGGTTTTCCTTAAAAGGCTGAAAAGCGAAGCGACCGAAAGACGGGGCTAAACAAGAGAGAGTATATTTGGGGCAATTATTGACATACATAGTGATTATAAACATAATAGTATTGGCAATTACAATTGCAGGAATCAGCCATGAAAACCATTTCTTATAATGCTTGACTTGATAATATCCTGAATTTGGGGGCGGCGGATATGCTCTTGATTGGTGTGCTGAATTCGCCTCAATATCAACTGGATGAATTGTATTTTCTCTTGAATTTGATGAGTTTCCTGTTAATGGAATTTCTTGTGATGAATCTCTCACCATTTTTCAATTTTTGAAAATTTTAAAGAATTTATCAGAGAATTTATGGGTGAAGTTGAAGAAGGTTTTGTAGCAGAATTTATGAAATGAGGTAAATTTAAGGGAGAAAGTCAACGAATGATGGTAGCTTTGAGGTTGGATTTTCAAAGGGAGGTTGCTTCTGTTAATCTGCCATGGCTGAATTTAGCACCTAATTTCAGTAGTTTCCAAAGTGCTTTTATATTTTTTACTCAATCGTTGTTCAGACGATGTCTTAGTGCTGACCGCGTCCCTCCGTTTTCTCTCTCTTAAACCCGTGTTTCTTTTTTTTTTTTGCTTGTTTTAAATGTCGGATCTCATTCACATTTCAAAATGGTAGTGTGATACTCCGTATTAAGGAAGATTTTACACTGACTACAATACTTTTGTAACCATTATGAACTTTTAATTTAGGCCCTGTTTAGTTCACCTTATTTCTCCTGATCTGATCTGATCTGGTCTGATCTGATTTGATATGAACTTATTTTTTCTGATCTGATCTGATCTGAACTTATTTTTTCTAATCTGATCTGATCTGATCTGGTCTCATCTGATCTGATCTAATCTGATCTGATTCTTCTGAATTAAGTTTAAACAAAAATCTACATTTATTAATATTAAACGACTTACGTGTAAAATAAATGTTACACAAATTTATAATATTGTTATTATTTACTTGAGTTTGCTCATGATTTAACCATTCCTTATATTAGATAGACCTATACATGATCTAGATAGATCGGCTATGATCTAGACATATAAGTTCTGATCTGGATATGATATGTACAGATCGGTTCTGATCTATACATGATTTGTACATATAAGTTATGATCTGGACATGATCAGTTCTAATCTGGACATGATCTGTACAGATTAGTTCTGATCTGTACATGATATGTACAGTTCAGTTATGATCTAGACATGATCTGGACATGATTTGTACAAATCAGTTCTGATCTGGACATGATATGTACAGTTCAGTTCTAATCTAGACATGATCTGTATAGATCAGTTCTGATCTGGACATGATCTGTACAGATCCGTTCTGATCTGGACATGATCTGTACAGATCAGTTCTGATCTGGACATGATATGTATAGTTCAGTTCTGATCTAGACATGATTTGGACATTATTTGTATAGATCAGTTCTGATCAGGACATGATCTGTATAGATCAGTTCTGATCTAGTCATGATCTGTACAGATCAGTTCTGATCTGGTCATGATCTGTACAGATCAATTCTGATCGGGTCATGATCTGCACAAACTAGTTCTGATCTGGACATGATCTTTGCAGATCAATTCTGATCTGAACATAATCTGTACAGAGTCGATATCTAGACAAGTTATAATTTGGACATATCAATTCTGATCTGGACATGATCTGTACAAATCGGTTTTGATCTGAACATATTGGTTCTGTAAGGATCGGTTCTGATGTAGACAAGATCTTTGCAGATTTGAACATGATCTGGACATGACCTGCACATATCAGTTATGATCTGGATATTATCTGATCCTATCAGTTCTAGTCTGGATATATAATGGTTCTGATCTATAAAAATCATTTCTGATATGGACATGACCTGATCATATCGTTTCTAATCTGGACTTAATGGTTTTAATTTGGACATGATCAATATGAATGTTTTGTTAATGTTTTTTTATGCCTTAAATAATAGATTTTAATTGCACCGACAACAACATTATTGTTTATTAAAGCAATAATAGTAATAAATATTAAATATAATAACAATGATATAAACATATACCAATAATAATAATAATAATAATAATAATAATAATAATAATAATAATAATAATAATAATAATAATAATAAGTTGGTCTAATCTGATCTGAACTTATTTTTTCTGATCTGATCTGATCTGAACTTATTTTTTCTGATCCGATCTGATCTGATTAGATCTGAAATAAGTAATAAGGTCCTGAAATAAGGTGAACTAAACTGGGCCTTAGACTTTGGGGCTGTTTGGCAATTGGCTGTTGGCGGTTAGCTGTCGGCTGTTTTACATGGCTGGTTTGACTTTTCAGTTGGTTATTTGACTTATAAAGATGTTTGGTAAACTCATTTGTTGGCGGTTGACCCTGACTATGTAAAATGATACTTATGGACACTATTCTATTTTATTAACCATTTATTACATTCTTAGTAATTAATTAACCAAGTTAATTAGTATTTAAATTAATAATTTAATAAATTATTACATAATCTAATTAATAAATAAAACAATTTAATAACTATTATTTACTTCTAGTTCAAAGAATTATTAACTTAAATATTTATTAATTAGTATTAATTGAAATTATGAGTTATTAATTAATCATTGTTAATGCATGGTTAATCATTGAATACTCTATATTAATTATTTATTAATTTATTAAATAATTTAATTAGTAAATAAAAAATGGACAAATTATTTTTTACCACCTACAAAAATCGAAAAAATTGTTTTTTACCACCTAAAAAATTAAAACTTGTATTTTACCACCTAAAAAATGATTAAGACTTGTTTTTTTACCACCTGAATACGAAAAAATAGATGAAATCTTTATGTATGGCTACCTAATTCAATTTCACTTCAATTTTTTACACTATTTGTGTGATTTTCTTAAACTCTTTCACCCTTCTCCCTTTACTTCCATTGAATTTGTCAATTTTTTGAATTAATGATGGTGAAAAATTACGTAAAATTCATGGAAGATAAGGAAGTAAAGGAAAATAAGAGAGTTAAATATATGAAATCATGAAAGAATAGAATATATGGCCCATACTTAACATTTTCTTCTATTTTTTCATTTTTCAGGTGGTAAAAAACAAATTTTAATTTTTTTTAGGTTGTAAAATACAAGTTTTAGTTATTTAGGTGGTAAAAAAGATAATTTAGATTTTTTTAGGTGGTAAAAAATAATTTATTCATAAAAAATATATTAATTAAAATTACTATTTAAAATAATTAATTAATTAGTTGTATTTTAAATAATCGCTGATTAATTAGTTCTTAATTAGTAGTAATTAATCACACTCTAATAAATTAGTAGTAATTAAAAATATGAGTTAGTAATTAATAGTTCTAATGCATAATTAATAATTGATTAGTCCGTATTAATTTTTTAATAGCTAATTACTTATTAATATCATTATTCATTGTTAATTAGTGAAAAATTAAGGATTGAAAAGTAATTTGAAGGTTGAAAAGCCAAAAGCCATACAAAAAAGCTAGTATTACTAGCTTTTCATTTTTGGCGAATAAGCTGGCTTCTCATCTAACCAAAAGCCACTTTACCAAACACTTTTTTTGGCTGTTTGACCAACATAAAAAGCCAACAACTAAAAGCTAGTGAAAAAGCCACCAAAAAGCCATTTGCCAAACACCCCCTTTGTATTTTGATAAAATAAATCTACGCTGTTTATTTTTTTTTGGAGCGATTTTCTTAATATTGCTTATAAAACGTTAAATTTTCAAAATACGTCATTTTATAACATATTTTGCAGTAATATCCACCATACCGTCCACATCAGCATGGAAGAAAAAAAAAGTAATTTTTTTCTCGGTTCAGCACAAAACCGCCAACTCAAATGGCGGTTTTGTTTTAAAACAAACCGCCAACTCAAATGGCGGTTTTGTTTTAAAACAAACCGCCATTCTAAAACAAACCGCCATTTGAATTGGGGGTTCAATGTATAAACCGCCAACTCAAATGGCGGTTCACTTTAAAACAAAACCGTTATTTGAGTTGGCGGTTTTGTATGCATCATATCTCAACAGAATTGGGTTTGGAAGAAGTGAACCGCCAAATAAAACGGCGGTTCATTTAACCTAAGCTGCTAATTAAAATAGCGGTTTAGTTGGGTCAACCGCTATTTCAGTTAGGCGGTTTAGTACCGATTGATAAAAAATAAAAAATAAAAAATAAAAAATAGACCGGTTTTGATGCTGATGTGGACGACATGGTGGAAAATATGTTATAAAGTGGCGTATTTTGGGAACTTAACGTTCTTTAAGCAATATGTTATAAAGTGGCGTATTTTTGTTGACTTTTGATTTTTTTTTTTTTTAAAGAATACAAAATAATAAGAATAATAATAATAGTTACTATTGATGCATGCATTATATTTGTAATCTGTTTACACTGATCTCCTTCAAAAACAATTATGGAGTACTTCAATTTATGTCCACCGTTGTTATCCTTACCAAAGAATTTTTTGTCACTTTACTTCATATCTTTCACCGGAGATTATACTCCATTAGCATCAAAACTCAGAAAAACAATTTGATAAATAAAATAAAGTAATTTAATTAACAAAGCAATCAATTATATAAGTTGCGATTCTTCTCAAAATAAATTGTGTAAGTAGTGGAGGGCTTCACTCGATCATGGTGGATAAATTTTCTGGTTTTTAATGGAAAATTTGATATACAATATGATTTATGTAGAAGTAAAGCAGTTTATTTTTTTTAATGGAAAAACAGTTTTTTTAAAAAGAATATCTGGTGACGGGAAAATTGATTTTAAAAAAACGAATTGAAAAAATAAATGGATGGATGAGATTGATTCCAAAATTAAAGGGTTAAGATTTAAAACAATATGATTTTGATAGTCATATGATTTGATTGAATTATAAACAAACAAAAAAAAAGTCATATTTATAGCAATCATGTTAATTTAGAAGGCTGACAAAAAAAAAAAAAACTTCTTTTTGTGATTTTCATATTTTGGTTTTTAGTTTTGTAAAAAACAGAAAAACTGGAAACAAAAAATGATACTTCCTCTGTTTCGAAATAATAGGATACTTTGACATTTGACACATTTCACAAATTTTAATTTGACTGTCATTTGTGATTTATGGGTAAGAAAAAATATAGTCATGTGGGGTTTTGTTTGGTTCATCTCGATATGTACTTTCGGAATATCAACTTTTTATGATTTTTACCAATACAAAATTAGAGATATTATAGCCTAAACATTTACATTGGCAAGCGTGAAAAGGTGAATTGTCTCCATTATATCAAAACGGATGGAATATCTCTTAACGGAAACTGTTATGTTTGTCGTTAGTGGAGCCCACTTCAAGGGGTTGTGTTAGGTTTTCCATCACTTTCCTCTATTTTCATCTGCTTTTTCCCTTTCACCTTCGCTTCTTCTTCATGTTCTTTAATGTTTTCACTTTAGTTTGAATTTTCACCCACACATTCCACCTTTGATCTTCTCTCTTCTCCATCTCTGTCAATCAATCTCCTGCACAAAACTTCAATAAAGTACAATAAGAATCTAGTAGAAGTGCAAACATCTTCTTGTGAGGACAAAGCAACTGCTCAACACCCATTGGGGTCTTGTTAAAATAGAACACATTGTTATACATTAAAGAATATTTAGTAACATATACTCCCTCAGTTGTCAAAAGACATTAAATATACTCCCTCCGTTCCATAATAATGTTTCAATTTAGAATTTTGACATTATTTACAATTGAAGAAAATATTCTAAATTATTTCCAATATACAAGAAAAAACATATTTATGTGGGGTCTTGTTAGATTCGTCTCAATCAATACTTTAATAATATCAAAAGTTTATAATTTTTCCTAATGTATAATTAGATATATAAATGATACAAAATGTGCATTCGCAAACGTGGAAATTAGAAATTGGAGCTTCGATATGGAACAGAGGGAGATATCAGGTTTATAGAGAACATATTGTACAAACATGCAGAACACTTATAATACTGCTTCATGTGCTTTAGCTTTCATTTTAACAACCTTTGTTGTTTTTTCTTCTAGGACTTCAGCTTCCGATTTTTCAACTTATTGCATATCTTCTCTTGTGTGATTTTTAACCTAGTATTCCTCACTCCTTTGTCCCTCCTCTTAATGGGCCTTAATCTTTGGTTGAGCGACTTGTTCAATTTCAACATCAACTAAAGATTCCATATTCATGGAATCAATGGGTTCAATTATAGTTTCTCCCATTACGGCTTCTGGTTCTAGCGAATTCTCGTGTTAAATGTTCTCCACCATATTAATAGGGGACTCATCTTCGACAAAACATCTTCATTTGGATACCCTTCAATCAAGAGTTCAACTTTACTTTTACACTCATTAAAATATGTTTTGGATACACTCCTTGCACATGAATCATGTTGACTAAAGTTGATCAGCCTAGTAAAACTCCTCACGTATGTATTCTCCAAACGCAAGAAGGAACCACTCACGACTCCTCGACAACAGTGTCATCCACCTTAGTGGACATAATAGTCTTTGTCCACCTTTTTAAAATGTATCTCATAAATGTAACATTGTTGAGATGAAGAACACAGAGTGAATGTTTCCAAAGAAGATCGACTACCTAGCTGACTAAGCTGTTTGCAAGTGCACTCAACAAATTTTTTTGTTTTAACATATGCCATATTATACTGGATCAACTCATCAACCGTATGCCCAACATAATACTTGTAGAGCTGCATGTTCATAACTTTGGAGGTGCATGACATAACATTAATAAAAAAAAAATAGATTAGGTCTCGTGCATGCAAGAATAATTTAAAATTATAATTTGACCATTTTTTTATAAAATAATTGAGGAACAAAGAATTGTTCGAAAATATATGGAGTACAAAAGATTTTGACAGATTTTCAAAATATTAATAATTTTTTTTTGTCAAATATACTAAATCTTTTCCATAAAAAGTTATTGAATCAAATAAATGAATAAAAAATAATTTTACAACTACCGTGATAATATTTTTACACCTAAATAGAAATCAGAGCATTACATAATGCTTCAATTACCACGATGGAAACATATCACGACATTAGAGACAAAAGAGCATTCAATCTTGCAAGACAAGGGATCATTCCATTAAAACACCAAAAAGTCCCCATCCGCATAATAAAACGATCAGACCCTTATTAAAAAATGATATAATTATTAAATAAACCTAATTTCATAAATAAAACCCAACTTGTAGGTCAAATTTCATAGTATAGAGATCAAACCATCAATAATTTGCGGAAGACATATCAAGGAATAAAAAAATCATATTTCGAAATCTAGACTAGGGTTTTAGAGAAAATAAATAAATTATTTTAATGAAGCGTCGATGGTTGAATTCAGCCTAATTGGAAGCAATATCTTGTCGAAGAGAAGAAAAAGAAGTGAAAGAGAGTCGCAACTTTGCTGCGGGTATGAGTGATGGTGTAGCAGACGGTGATTTTATAATGGAGAGAGGGAGAGAGAGGCAGAATGTGAGAAAAGGTTGGGAGAGTTGAAGGACCAGAGATGCAAGGGTAATTATTAGGAAGGAGATTTTTAATAATTAATCCTTTTTATTAATTAATTATTTAGTAATACTTCCTGATTATAAAAAAAATAGTAATACTCCTTCAGTCCCTTAATACTCGCACCGGTTTGACTGGTGAGCAGTTTAAGACACATGAATTGACTTCTTAATTTAATGAGTGATAGTTCATAGTTAGTATTTTTTAATATAGTTAGTGGGAAATGTGTAAGGGGTAGTGGAGGTTGTGAGGGGGTCGAAAAAGCGCGAGGCTAATGCGTGACCTTGTCCCTCGTGGGTGTGACGATTCTTTTTATTCAATCAAGTGTAATTGGATTTCCTGTGAGTATACACCCAATTGACTAGTAATATAGGAGTCGCCATTCAGTTTTTAACAACAATGAGAAAAACTGACAAAACCCGGTTATCGTGACATAAAGGGAGTGCAATTATGTTTGACCACGACGGCCGTAGGTTCCCTTGTGATCCCTGGTGTGGGGATCTCTCAATATACACCCGCAAGGTAGAGATTGAGGGTTCGGGGGACTGTAACTACCGAGAGGAGTAATTCGCTCGTCGATAACTCCAGAGGCAGGATATCCTTACTAGCTCAGCATAAATAATTGAAGGGACATGCGTTAACTATTAAACTAATCTGAGTTGATTTTAGCAATATGCAACATATAATACTAATTCGATCGTGATTATCTGATTTAAATAGCATTAAGGGACCTAGCATGATAATCCGATTTCCCAAAAATATTATATTTGTTAGGCGTGATAGAACAATCAGATTAGGTTAGTTTAACAGTTCATAAAAAGGGCGAGGAAAGCAGTTAAATCATCGAAAAGGGACACATTACGACGCACCCTTGAGAGGTGCGTCACGGTTCTCAGAAAACTAACCACTTTGACTTTGCTATTTCTCCTTTTTATTTAACGAATCTCGATTATGGGACAGGATACGTTCTGTTCGATTTATGGATCGATTGCGACAGAACGCGTGAACAGTTTCGCAGCGAGAGGCTTAGGCTAAGGGGTTTAGAGTCAATACTCAGAATATATTATGTGTTTGTTGTGTATTGTTTCACGTCAAAACTAGGGGCCTATTTATAGGGAAGAGTTCGTGGAAAGATAGAATTGCAGAGTTCTAATCCGCAAAGAGTTAGGAAAAAATACGTACCCAGGTACTTTCAGCGCCCAGCTCTGGGCGTCAAAGATTTCGGCGCCCAGCTCTGGGCGTTGAAAATAGGATCCTGGAAATTTCAGCGCCCAGGGCTGGGCGTTGAAATTGCTGTTTGGGCCGTTTCTTTGTCAGATTCGGATTCCTAGAATCCGGAGAGTTTGAGATTAATTCGAGTCTTTTAGCGCGTATCAATTTCATGACGAAATGCGTCTGGGCCCGTTACGAACTCTAGGTTCGTTAGGATTTTAATTAATACGTAACTCTTATTTCCGAATCCTATTAGGAATAGGATTCTCGCAGTTTTCTATCTCATTTTAGGATTTATGTTGGAGTGCAACACCTAATTCTGACAGGTTTCTATCTTTTATGATTTGCCACTTTTAGAAGCTACCTTTTACGGCAGTTACTATTTTTAGCAGGTTTCCATAAATAGCAGGTTTCGGGTGAAATGAAATGGGGAATCGAGATTCGTTTATTTTATAGGAGATGCGTTGTCAAGTGGAGTTTTTATGCTTTCATCATGGAACCTTTCCCTTGCGGGAATGGGGACAAAAGTAGGTGTCTACAGTTAGCCCCCACTTTGACTGAGTCTTGGAGTAAGACGATGGTCAAAGTATTAGACGGAGTGCGTCACACAAGCCATGGTGTATGTGACCTGTTTTGCGAGGGTCTCACGAGCCCCCGAGTGATAACATTTGACTTAAGGGTCATCACTTGAAGTGTCGACATATCCCTCACGTGTCATTGGGATTTGTCAACTGATAGTATAGAAACTTCCTCACTTTGTCATTGGAAGGATCTAAGGATGCGTAGAAACTCCCCCACTTTGTCATTGGGAGTAACTACAGATGTTTTCGAAATTAAAGCTGTAAAGTGTAATTGGGCCTGGCCGAGCCCAATCACGAGGTAAAATGTTTTTAAAGATTCTCATTTTCAGGGCTAGCTAAACGAGAAAACCCCCTTGTTTTTATAGGACGTAAAACGAAGGAAAATCCAACACATCGCTCTTTTTTGGAAAAACGAAAAACCAATCCTTTAATTTTTGGAAAAAGAGAAAACCAATAAAAGTTATCGCTGCAGCGACTAAGGACCTGCGCTATTAGTGACGCAGACCCCGCCCGCTGAAGGTGGGCGAGCCTGTCCGCTGAGGGTGGACCCCCCGTCCGATAGAAGTGGACGAATCTGTTTGATGTTTTTGAAAATAAGGACCTACGCGGTTTGTGACGTAGACCCCGCCGACTGAAGATAGCGAACCTGTCCGCTGAGGGTGGACCCCCCGTCCGATAGAAGTGGACGAATCTGTTTGATGTTTTTGAAAATAAGGACCTACGCGGTTTGTGACGTAGACCCCGCCGGCTGAAGATGGCGAACCTGTCCGCTGAGGGTGGACCCCCCGTCCGATAGAAGTGGACGAATCTGTTTTGAAATTTTTGTTTTTTTTTTAAAATAAGGACCTACGTGGTTTGCGCCGTAGACCCCGCCGGCTGAAGATGGCGAGCCTATTTTAAATTTGAAGACTTTATTCTTCGAAAAACTGAGGACCTACGCGGCTAGTGACGCAGACCCCGCCCGCTGAGGGTGGGCGAGCCCATTTTGAATTTCTTATTTTGCCTATGTAGAAGAGCTTTTGGTGATTACAACCTGTTGGTGGGTCGTAATATTTCCTGATTAGATGTGTCCTATAAGTGGGTCCACACTGTGTATATTTTTGTTTAACAATATTTTTTGAGATATCTAAACATGATATGGTGTGTGGCGCAGTCTGGAAATGTGATTTTGATTGCGCGCTCCTTGTTGGAGTCCATTTTTTGCGAGCCCCCAAGCACTGGGGCTCGTCGGTTGTTTTTCGCATCTTGTAATCATGTTTGGGGTCATGCTCGTATGTGCGAGCGACCTTCTATAGTAGTGTGCTACTCTTAACAAAGCCGTGAGGTGCGACTTTCAGTGAAGAAATCGGCAATTTTCAAGCCGAAATATGGCAGGGCCCAATAGAAGTTAGGGCCTTTTGAGCCTGGATTCATTTTCGGCGCCCAGGCCTGGGCGTTGAAATAATTCACGCCCAGGTGGGGCGTTGAAAGTGTTGTTTGGGCTGGTCTTTTGATGACACAGTCGGCCTCTTGTTCATTCGTTTATTTCACTTGGAAGTTCTATGTATTCTCTTTTCTTTTGTTTTTTTTCTTTGTTTTTAGAACGTGATGATTTTCTTTGAGAAGTCGTAGCCGATTGGTGGACTACGGTGCTTGTCGCTTTGGGGCGATTATTTTAAGGAACTGTTGCTCTTAAGGCGTACAGTTATTGCAATAGTCGGGCGAGTCTATATGGCCCGAGGAACATACCTTGAGGTGTAAGACTTTGATCGCTCTTATATTTTTTGAACGTGTTCGTGAATGATGATATGTATGTGCGAACGAGCGTTCATAGAATGGCCGTTGTGTGCGGTCCATTAATCAGTTTGCTTGAATCATTTTTTTTGAACAATGACTGATTTTGAATAGTTTGCTTAGAAGCTTGATAGGGGTCAGGTCCATTCATGAACTGGGCTCAAACATCGTGCCCTTTCCATTGTTCAAACACTTGCTTCGAGATTTTTTATTTTGTTATGGTTGTTTCGTAGCTTGGAGCCCCCAAGTATTCATGTTGGGATGCTTCCTTTTGGCGTACGATTTTGTAGGTTCTTTCGAGAAAGATGCCTTGGGGTTTCGCTCGTGTAGGTGCGAGCTATCCCTTCCGTGGTAGGTAATGTTTTGCTACCTTTAATCCTTAATGTAGAAGTCGTGTGGCTTGCATTTGGGCGATAAGTAGTCTTTGCCTCTTACTCTTGGTCGTGCTTGCATTAGTGCAATGTGCCTTACCCTTTTTTAGACTTGTACTGTGGGATTATGGTGCAACGCATGCTCGTGTGGCCTAACGGCGTGTCTCAGAACATTCCTCCAGGTGTTGGGATATTATTATTTTTTGCATTGGAGTATTTTATTATACCTCGTTCAGGTGTTTGAACAAGTGTAGCATCTTCTGCGTGGGTTTGCACGGCTTATTACTTCGTTCGATGCGAGGATTCATAGGTGTTTCTTTCTTATTTTTATATCTGGGCAAAACTTGGCTAGCAGAAAGATTTAGCGCCCAGGCTGGGGCGTTAAGGATATAGGCGCCCAGCTCTGGGCGTTGAAAATGATTTCTGGGCAGAATTTTGACAGTATTTTTTTTTTCTTTCGCTTTTGCTTTGGAACGATGTAGACTGTGTAACGGGCGCTTTATAGGGCGAGCGTTATGTGCAGTGGTTTGATCGGAGTTTTGGTGACTCGCGATTTTCAGTTACCCTTGTTAGTGGGGCGACTTTATATACTCTAAGTAATGCTTAGAATTTGGGAGGGGTTGCAGCCATTCTAAGGTTCGTTTTACATGCTTAAAGCTTAGGATTGTGCCCCTATGATGTATGTATAGCATTAGCGTCGAGAATTTGCGATAAAATCGTCATTTCGAGTATTTTTAGAGTGTTTTTCTCAAGCCCCCAATTGTAGCTACGGGATTGGCTTGGTGCTATAATGCTTTGCATACGTCTTTATGCATTCATGGTGACATGGATCATGAATAGTTTGAACCAGACTCGTTTAGTGCGAGGTACGTTTGGGTAGTAATTTGCTACTTTTCTTGTAAATGTCGTATTGTGCGACATTGCCATGGTCAAGGTAGTCACATGTTGAAGTGTGCCTTGACCAAAAGTTAGGTGCCTTTCTTTACCCATAATCATATTTGGAAATCTTTTGACTCGCTTGCAAAATTGAGATAAACGCATACTTAGCTTAAACCAACGACACTTTATTATGTTCGAAGAAGTCTTTTAAAAATCATTTGAAAATTATTTAAAATCCGAAAATTATTTAAAATCCGAGTCCTACTGTGTACAATCCGAGGTGTCCTAAGTAGGTTGACTTATAGACGGGTTCGTACAGGATTACATTGAGTGAATCAAAAATACTGTTACGATTTTTGGAATGCTGTCTAAGGATTTGCTGGAAGCCGGGGTGCGGGCGTCAAGATATACTTGTGTCCGTTTGGCATATGCTTTAGGCTTTTAGGGCTATCTTTTCCAGAATTGCGGGAATATAAACCGTTTTAAAATTGACTTAGATTTTCTTGGTGTATGTCTGTATAAAAGGTCGAGGTATACTTAGTTCCTTCCCTATCTCTTTCATTTCAATTTTTTTAGCCCCCAGTTGCTGTTATGTCTTCCCATTAATAATGTTTTCAGTTTTCGATTTTAGATGCCCGTGTCATATGTCTGAGTAGGGTGAGCCTTGGTTAAGTGCCAAGTCCTATTGACAATGTCTGATTTTTTCAAAGGGGATGCGCGAGCATTTGAGTTACCATGAACGGGTGCCCTGAGCTCGAAGGAACGATGGGGCGACGCCATAGAACAATCCTCTTTATTGCAAGCTTACTGCCCTTATTACTTGTTGGCGATTATGACTGTGTCTTAGTGGTGAAAGAAGGTCTTTAAGCGAGTTAGTTCGCTTTAGAGGGGGTCAAGTCGAGTACTTTAGAGGTCATGGACGCTTGCGCTAGCCCCCATTCAATTGAGGCAAAGCGATCTTTTGAGTCTTGGCTAAGTGCCTAGGAGTGTGAGTGCTCCTTCTGGCAAGGGTACGTGCCCTTATTATTTTTCGATGTGTGCTCATTAATTTTGGCATCTTTATGACTTGGATTCTTCTTTTGACTTAAATCTTTCTTTCGACTTGGGTTGCAAGTAATTAAATTTCAATAAGGGACTTCTATTTTTATTCTTGTTATTCTATAGGCTTTAATATTTTGCAAATTGGTTGGACCGAATCATGGATTGCCTACGTATCCGCCTTAAATAGATTTAATTTGGAATCAGGTCTTGCGTAGTTCTTAGCCTAGAAAATGGTTTCTTAGAATGCCGAATTTAAACAAGTACGTTCTGAGGTGGAAACATATTATTTAAAACGGTAGAATAAGTGAAGTTTATTATTATTTTAATCTGCTGCCTTGCCGTAAGCCAAAAATTTATTTTATATTTTTTTGAGTGCATGTATTTTCTTTTCATGTTTTTTTTTTGGTACGTATACCTGAATACGTGTTGTACCCCTCCAAGTGTTCGTTATTTTTCCGTGCATGTGCGGATAAGATGACGAGCACTTCTGGACAAATTTTTCAGCAAGCAGAGAGATTCGGCGCCCAGCTGTGGGCGCTAAAATTATTTCTGGGCGGATCTTTTTTGGTGCGCTAAATGCTTATTTTTCTTTTTTTTTAGACTAATTTTAGGGGCGCTTTGCAAAGTTCCTTTTTTGTTATTCACATTTTTTATATATTTTTTTATGTTAAGCGTAGAATGTACTTTTCATTTGTTTTTTTTTTACATTCGTAACTCAAGACGACTTGAAAGATGGGTTGAATGAGTGGTATAGGTATTAGTCAAGCATGAGGATTACATTAACCAAGGCCAATGAATAGCATGGGGACAGCTCAAGGGTATAGGATGTATCCACACAAGTTATATGGTCATTATGCCAATGGTGGTGTAAGAACAGGTTTGGGCTTTGGAAATAATGGGTATGACGCACGTGTCAATGGCCGTGCGTGGTTTGCGGTTGACAACAAGTTCAAGAACACGAGTCGAGGTAATGGTTTCTTGGGTTATGGCAATGAGAACGTGGATGGGTTAAATGAGCTGAACAGGGGCCCAAGAGCGAAGGCGTCTAAGAACATAAGGATTGGAAAGGGTAGACATCGTAGAACTTTATGATTTGGATTGGTTGACTCAATTCTCTTCCTTCGTTTACTTGGGTAGGTTTCGCACTTTGGGAGGTACGGGCTAAGTATTTCATGGCTCGCTCTTTTCGCTCTCTCTTTTCTCTTTCTATTTTTTCTTTTTTTCGGGATTTCCCCCCTCAACATAATTTTTTTTATTTGGGCTAAAAGGTAGGTGGTTGTGGTCTTTGAGTCACGAGGCGAGACTGAGTGAGCCTCGTTTGGTAGGCCTATAGTGGACCTTTAATTTTAGTGGGCCTAGGGTGGACCTTTTTAAATTGTCTTACTTTGCAAGCGTATTTAGTTGTTTCTTAAAATGTGCAAATAGCGTAGATTCAAAATTTTGTTTTTACCTTATTGAAATTTAACGAAAGAATTACATTGAAAATAATTTTTGCTTCTTTTCAGATTCCAGTTTCTGGGATTTAATTGGAAGTTGCAATTTAGACTCGAACTTTCATTAATCTTTCTGATTATAACCCGTGTATGAATACAAGGAGGTGGCCTAGACTCAAAATAATGACGTGGCATAAGCCTACAATACTTGACCAAGCGACTCTCAGACTTAGGCTAATTGGACCATAACTTTTGTTGGTTGACACTTTAGATTTTAACCCTTGGGTGTTCATTTGTCATGCGCCATTTTGCTTAATGTTGGCAAGGTAGTTAATTGGGGAGATCGAATTTTTATTTTTGCAAGACTAGAATCATTAGTGCGGCTTCTCTCTTAGTGTGTATTGCTTTACCCCAATGGTAGCCTTATGGTATGCCGATTTGGGTATTTTCATGGTTGGTCATGTTGCATTCATGGAAAATCTTTTAGTCCGTACTTAATAGTATTTCAAGGAGTGAGTGACTCGAGAGGACTATGATAGTCGTGACCCAATGTGATTATAAGCCTTGAGGCCATTAATTTTTCTTGCCAATGGTATTGACACCTTAGGTTCACTTTAGGGGTTGTGCGACTATGGGGGAATGATTTTCAGAATGTGACCGTTTCCATTTTGCAAATACTATAACATATTCTTTTTATTGGTGTGAGAGAGTATTGAGGCCGTAGACTCTTAGTAAGGGATGACAATTACATATGGGTGCTTATTGATTTAAATGTTAGGAAGGGAGACTCAATATGGTTTAACCTTTTAACTTGCAGAACGACACCAAGCATTAGGACCGATTCTATGGATAAGACAACTAAGACTTAGGATTTGGATTGTATTTTGGCATAGCCTAGTCTAGACTCGGATTTATTTGAAAATTTATTTTTTTTGAAGACTTTATTCGAACATTTATTTTTGAATACTTCGCCCATGTGACATTCAAGGTTTAATTAGCATGCTCGGCTTTGGTGCCGAACATCATCGTCGTAGGAGGCCTAACAACGACACAAAGAGTTATTTATTTTTTACAAGTCGCTTTTAGAATCGAGTGCTTTTTCATACGCCCTCGTAGCAATTGTTTTTACGAAAAGTTGTTTTTTTTTGCTACGTATTTTCTTCATGCGTGGGCACCGAGGGTGTTGTGCCTGACCAAAAGGCCAGGCAGCAACTTCAGCGCCCAGCAGTGGGCGTGAGAAATATTGGCGCCCAGCCAGGGGCGCTGAAAATGCATCCCGGACTGGTACTCGTTTTCTGTTCGCGTATATTCTTTTGTTTTATGCGACTTAATTTTGCGTGCTTGCCTAATAACGTCCTTTACGCGTCGTGCAGCGTTTGTGGGATTCGTTACAGGCCATCCCGAGCGTCGCTTATTTTGTGGCGATCATTCGAGTTTGCGGAACACGTGTTTCGGTATAACTCTTTGGCAAATTAGTCTATGAATGTTTGGGCAATTTTTAAGGTCATTGGTTTTCTAGGATAGTTTGTCACACACAATCACATATTTCGCTACACATAACTACATTACAAACATGGATTTGAAAATTAAATATGCCACGTAGTTTATGATAGGCTTCTATGGGTAGTTTATTTGCGCCTGGCTTGGTACCGCTTCTATCGTAGATCCAACACATGCCCCGGTCGAGGTAGTGTCTTCAACAGACGAATTTCGCTCAAGAGGCCAACCCGCAAGTGCAAGCCAAGGGGGCATGCAGGCGAGAGGGACCTAATGGGCGAGCGATTGGGTTCGGGATAGGTGTACTACCTGCACAAGTACCGAGTGGGAAACATGCGCGGCGTATGCACCCCCCTATTGGCGAAAAAAGGTATCCTTAGTCCCAACTCCCGAGGGAGCCGAGATTCGTTATGATGTTCTGCCCGTTCACATTAATATGCTGATTTTCAGGTCGTCCCAACTTGATGGGGAAATAAACGCGGGGTAGGATCGTTTCGCCCTTCAGCTATTTTGATTACCTACAAGCACGAGTATTTCCTTCACTATCCCCAGTGGAGTCGCCACTGTGAGGGGGTCGAAAAAGCGCGAGGCTAATGCGTGACCTTGTCCCTCGTGGGTGTGACGATTCTTTTTATTCAATCAAGTGTAATTGGATTTCCTGTGAGTATACACCCAATTGACTAGTAATATAGGAGTCGCCATTCAGTTTTTAACAACAATGAGAAAAACTGACAAAACCCGGTTATCGTGACATAAAGGGAGTGCAATTATGTTTGACCACGACGGCCATAGGTTCCCTTGTGATCCCTGGTGTGGGGATCTCTCAATATACACCCGCAAGGTAGAGATTGAGGGTTCGGGGGACTGTAACTACCGAGAGGAGTAATTCGCTCGTCGATAACTCCAGAGGCAGGATATCCTTACTAGCTCAGCATAAATAATTGAAGGGACATGCGTTAACTATTAAACTAATCTGAGTTGATTTTAGCAATATGCAACATATAATACTAATTCGATCGTGATTATCTGATTTAAATAGCATTAAGGGACCTAGCATGATAATCCGATTTCCCAAAAATATTATATTTGTTAGGCGTGATAGAACAATCAGATTAGGTTAGTTTAACAGTTCATAAAAAGGGCGAGGAAAGCAGTTAAATCATCGAAAAGGGACACATTACGACGCACCCTTGAGAGGTGCGTCACGGTTCTCAGAAAACTAACCACTTTGACTTTGCTATTTCTCCTTTTTATTTAACGAATCTCGATTATGGGACAGGATACGTTCTGTTCGATTTATGGATCGATTGCGACAGAACGCGTGAACAGTTTCGCAGCGAGAGGCTTAGGCTAAGGGGTTTAGAGTCAATACTCAGAATATATTATGTGTTTGTTGTGTATTGTTTCACGTCGAAACTAGGGGCCTATTTATAGGGAAGAGTTCGTGGAAAGATAGAATTGCAGAGTTCTAATCCGCAAAGAGTTAGGAAAAAACACGTACCCAGGTACTTTCAGCGCCCAGCTCTGGGCGTCAAAGATTTCGGCGCCCAGCTCTGGGCGTTGAAAATAGGATCCTGGAAATTTCAGCGCCCAGGGCTGGGCGTTGAAATTGCTGTTTGGGCCGTTTCTTTGTCAGATTCGGATTCCTAGAATCCGGAGAGTTTGAGATTAATTCGAGTCTTTTAGCGCGTATCAATTTCATGACGGAATGCGTCTGGGCCCGTTACGAACTCTAGGTTCGTTAGGATTTTAATTAATACGTAACTCTTATTTCCGAATCCTATTAGGAATAGGATTCTCGTAGTTTTCTATCTCATTTGAGGATTTATGTTGGAGTGCAACACCTAATTCTGACAGGTTTCTATCTTTTATGATTTGCCACTTTTAGAAGCTACCTTTTACGGCAGTTGCTATTTTTAGCAGGTTTCCATAAATAGCAGGTTTCGGGTGAAATGAAATGGGGAATCGAGATTCGTTTATTTTATAGGAGATGCGTTGTCAAGTGGAGTTTTTATGCTTTCATCATCGAACCTTTCCCTTGCGGGAATGGGGACAAAAGTAGGTGTCTACAGAGGTGTGAATTTTTAAATGATTTTTTGTAGGGAGTGGGTTAGTAGGTAAGTGTGAGAAATAATGTAATACGGAGTATTGGTAAAAAAAATTCCATTCATAGAAGCGGTGCAAGTATTAAGGGACGACCCGAAAAGAAAAGCGGCGCGAGTATTAAAGGACGGAGACAGTGGCGGATCCAGGGGGTACAAGGGGTATAAATTAACGTTCATATATCAAATATGCAACTACATATTTCAGAAAATAGGCTTGTCTCAGTTGGTATAATGTTACTTGCATATGTAAACACTACAAGGTGATCCAATGTTTGATCCTTTCTAGCTTCTATTTTCCCCATTCATTCATTGTCTTCCTTTTTGAAATTTTTTAGCTATTGTTTAGCAATTTAATGATTCGTCTCTCCCATTGTTTAATTTATATAATGGTTTCACTCTTCCATTGTTTAACTATTTTAGTTTTCTATTTTTCAATTCTTTAAAAATTTAAGGCACCTAATATATAAAAAAAATTGCGATATAATTTGTAATTTCCTTATTTCACTCATTTAATTTCAGCCATATATATATATTGATGAATTTCACTTTTATATGTAGCTGAACTTAGTTGCATACTTGTATGAGTTATATAATTTTCTATAAAATACAAATCTTGTACACAATGCTAGATGACAGACACGTAGTATAATCTTTAAATTCTATTGATTTTTAATAGGTTTTCAATTTCATTTTAGTGGTTCTTATACCTACTGCTCCCGTTGTTTTTTAATTTTTCTATTGTTTATTTGAGATGCACAAACTTACTAATAAATGGTTGACAATATAAACGAAGTATATTATGAGTTTAGATTTTAATTATTTGGAACAAACTATTACAACGAATGTAAATTGGACCTTTTTTATAGCGTAACTCGACCCAATTTTTAGTCGAATTTTAATAGAAAATTTTATTCGTACCCCCATTTTTCAATCCTGATCGAAGAGAGTACATAACAGTGCGTATCACTTCTGATACATATCGATACATGACGTTCGCTGTAGACTCATTCACCAAAACATCATCTTTTTTTTAACGCATAGCTGAGATTATATTAAACTAAATATAGAAGGTTCAATTACAATATCGGGGTAAAAACCAAAAACTTTCCCCCCCTGATTTTCAGCCCATAAAGCCCAGCCCTTCTTATATTCCAAATTATGTACAATTTAACCAAAATCATCACCAAGCTTTGTAAAGTAAAAGACAATCAAGACATCCAAGCTTGGGAGTGAACATCCACCAAAGTAAGCTATTTTCCTTATTCCTGAACACCTTCTTCCCCTTCTTCCTGTGACTGCTCCGGACCAAGAATAATTCCGGTGAGGCCTGCCGCCGTGGTTGTGACTGTAGTCGAGATTGTTCCAAACATTATTTCTATAGTGAAGGTTGGACTGTGATGATCTACAGAGGCATCTTCCTCCAAACCAATGACATTTCTGCTACTTGAACCTTGCTAGAACCTTCTCTTTTCTACATCTTCTAGTTTATTCAAATCACCTTGGTACGCGATGCTGGCAAAAAGAGGAGGATTGAGGAAGAAGGTATGACCAACCGCCATTTCCAACGCATAGTGAGCCAGTGCATGAGCCACTTTATTGTTGGCCCGAGGAGTGTGCTTCACGTACCACAAGGGATTTGAACTTGCGCTTAAGATTGGCTACACCCGTTAACACTAGCTTGAGCTCCTCATGATACTTCCCATTCACTGATCCTAACATGGTTAATGAATCTTGAGCATCTGTTTTAATTTCCAGATTCTGAATTTCGTATGACACTGCCATAAGTAACCCTTCCCTCATAGCATAGAGCTCAGCAGCAAGAGGAGTCATGGCATTAAACTTACTCGAGAAACCGATGTACCACCTCCCAGTGGCACCTCTGAAAACACCACCACCAGCAGCATCATTATGAGCCCTCCAACTTCCATCTGTATTGAGCTTTAAGTAATCATAAGCTGGAGGAGTCCACAGAGCTGGTACAACCTTGGCTTTTCCTTTATTTACCCTGCAATATCTTATTAGTAGTGGTGTAATCAACATAAAAGGCATTATAAATTGAGAAATCTTTAACCATCTTTTGTTTGAAAACAGCTTGATTTCTAGATCGATTTCCAAATGTGCCAAATGGCTACACAAAAAATGATTTTCCAATTCCCAGATTGACTGAGATTGAAACCAATCCACTCAATCCAAGGGAGATGGAAGAAACTATGAAGATTGATACGATTATTCTTGACTAACCTGCTGAAAATATAGTTCCACAGAATACTCGACTCCCAACAATATCTAAAGAGGTGTAAGTGATCCTCATCCATGACAAAACAACGCGTACAAATCGCAGAAATGCAGTTTATTGTCAAATTCAAATTTTTAGCAACAGGAAGAATTTCATGGCAACAATGTTAGGTTATGATACATAAGAACAACATAAATCATGCGGAAAAACCTTAATGCCAGGAATCATATTAATTGCACATAATCATATAATTAGTCTAGGATGCATACACTTTGTAGCGTGCCCTACCTAGCTGCGCCCGAACCGAACAAGAAAAAGTCTTTAGGACTCCAAGTGTCGTCCCTCCGTAGAAAGTCCACAGCACGTCCGGATCCGCCTTAAGCTTGACCAACTAGAATCGCCCTTAAGGTACTTAGAATTTTCGGCTAATATGTGGCAAGTGTTTGGCTGATTTTTGCTTGAAAATCTTACCTTTGAATACTTGAATTCTCGTCCATAAATTGTGAACCTAGGCACATATTTATAGAGTCATGGAAAAGGATTTAGAATCCTATTAGGATACCAATTAGTTTAATTAGAATCTCATTAAAACTCTATTAAACAAATTCTATCTATTAGGATTAGGATTTAATCATAGAACGAATTCCATTAGCTTTAGGATTCGTATTGAACACAAGCGTTGCACGAGCACGAGCACGAGCCGCATAGCCCGCGCAAGCCTTGCGGCCCACGCGAGATTCTTGGGTGCCATCGAATGAAATCTTCTAAATCAGAGTTGAAAAAAAGAGGAACCACCCTAATTAAATCACAAATGTCAGAAGGAACAATATGCTCACTTTTTCTCAAGTCCCACTTCCCATCCTTAATAATGTCACTAACCAAGTAATGGGCTACCGAATCAGGGATATCTCTCTCTAAGACCTTATAAAGTGGACCCGAACCCACCCAATAGTGATACCATAAAGAAGTGGTTTTCCCATTCCCTATGTCAACAATTAGCCCATTCTCAAGCAAGGTACGACCCTTCAAAATGTCTCTTCAAATTGGAGATTGATGAGACCCCGGAACACAATTAAAGAAGTTGCAACTACGTAAATATTTTTCTGTAAACAAACGTACCCACAACTTATCCGGATTAGTCAACATTTTCCAACCTAACTTAGCCATGAAAGCAATATTCCAAGAAGCAAGCCTCCGAATCCCCAAACCCCCTTCATATAAAGGTTTTGTAACATTGGCCCAACTAGTCCTAACCATATAACGAGATCGGCCTACTTTATTCCAAAGAAATTTCCTACTAGCCTTTTCTAAAGTCTGGGTAACCATAGACGGGAGAATAGAAGTCTGCATATTGTAAAGAGGATAAGTGTTTAAAACCGACTTAACAAGCGTACAACGATCTGCCATGTTAAGCAACTTCGCTTGCCAACCTTTGATTATGTCTAAATTTTTATCTAATAGACTCATATAATTTGAAATCTTTAGCTTGTTAGGCCGGATATCCACACCTAAATACTTGCCAAAAAAACTAGTCATACGCAAACCATAATTTCCAGCCAAACTGTTACGCAAAACATGACTCATATGTTGAGGAAAGATAATACTCGATTTACTCATGTTAATACGCAATCTTGATATGTTACCAAAGTAATTTAAGGTGTGAAACATAACCTCAATGTTTTCCTGAGTAGTATTCCCGAAAAGAAAAACATCATCTGCATAAAAAGCGTGGGATACATAGATGGATTTAGACATTTTTATTGGTTTTCATCTCCCCTCCAAAACAGCATTTTCAATCATAACAGATAATCTATCTAAGCACAAGAAAAAAATATACGAAGAAAGAGGGTCACCCTGTCTAATTCCCCGAGAAGGCTTAAACTCAGAAGCAATCTCCCCATTCCAGAGAACATTAATCCTCGGAGTTGTAACACAAGACATGATAAGATTAATCAAATTAACCGGGAATTGAAAACTGACAAGGGTATCTCTAAAGAAACTCCATTCTAAGCTATCGTAGGCTTTAGTTAGATCTAGTTTGACCGCCATAATGCGCTTCCCTTTTTTACATTTGTGAAAAACATGAGCAATTTCTTTTACCAATATAACATTATCCTCAATGCCCCTACCCCGATTAAAACTAGATTAAAACGGACTAATAATTTTACCCAAAATGGGGCGAAGACGATTGGTGATCACTTTAGTAACTAACTTGTAAATGGTGTTACAAAGCCCAATAGGACGGAAATCACTCATAGTCTCAAGGCTTTCCTTTTTAGGAATAAGAGTAATATAGGAATTATTAATCTCAACAGGGATACTGCTATGGGTAAAGCAATCAATACAAAACTGAGTTAAACTATCCCCTAATTCTGACCAATACCTTCGGTAAAAAACCGGTTGGATTCCATCTGGGCCAGGACTTTTAATTAGGTCCATACAAGATAAATTGAACTTAACCTCATCCTTAGTGACTGGACAGCCCAAATCAGTAACATCCTCCTCACCTATAACTTTGCTGCTGGTGAGCATAACACCCAACTGACTATGATCATGGGTGGTTTCAAACATTTTACTGTAAAAATTTACCGCCAAATTTTTAAGCCTATCAGGATCTGTAACCCATTCACCAAGATCATTTTTCAAAAATAACACCTTACCCCTACTTTTTTTATTATTTTTTATTTTTTAATTTTAGCCAAAATGTAAAAGTACTTAGTATTGTAGTCTCCATATTTTCTCCAATTAATCCGGGATTTTTGGGCCCAAATTAATCGTTCCTTATTATAAATATCCGTTAATTCCTTAATTAACTCTGCTTCCAAATTAATTAAAAAGGAACTGTGATTCTTGGCTAAGGCAATCTGAATTCCATTAATACGAGCTAATAAACGTTTTTTCTGATTACGAAGATTTCCAAAAACATTATGGCTCCAATTGTGTATGTTTTTTAAGAAATTATTACACCCATTTAGGAAATCTGTATTTTCAGCTAACCAATTATTAGTATAAAAATCTTTAAATTCAGGATGTTCCATCCAAACCTCTTTGCAACGAAAAGGAAAAGGACCTTTAAGAACCGAATTATCTAAAGAAACAATAATAGGACAATGATCCGAATGAATACGGGGTAAGTGATGTACCTTAATGTGTGGGAACGCATCTAACAATGGTGGATTGGTGAGAGCTTTGTCGAGCCTTTCCATGATCAACTCTGCACCATCTCTCGCATTTGTCCAAGTGTAAGGGCAGCCACTGTATCCCAAATCAATTAAGCCTGCTGCATCCATGAAGCTATTCAGATCGCTGCATTGCCCCCCTACAAAAAGGCGTACCACCCACCTTGTCTGACTGCGATGTAACTTTATTCAAATCACATACCACCAACCACGGGGTTTCTGGCGGAGGAAGATTCTCCTCCATACTTCTCCACAACCTATGCCTGGGAGTAGGCACACTAGGAGCGTGCATCCCTGTAACTAACACCTCCAGCTTGATGTTATGAAACTTGAAAAGGACATGGAACATGTTTTCAGCAAAGGAAAACAAAATCAAGTCAATTGTGTTCTTCCAGAACAACCAAACCCCTCCTCTTTTGTCAGTTGGTGGAACAACTCTATAATCATTGAACCTCAACTGCTGCATCACCTCTCGAGCCCTGTGATCATCACACCTCTCCTCTAGCAAAATGAACACCGATGGGTTTTGCGCATCGATAATACTCCATGCATGTAACACCCCCAGATTTCTCTCTTTTTAAAACCAACATTTAATTTAAAACCAACATTTAATTGAATAAAACCAACCTTGAGATAAACTTAGGGGTATTACCGCCACGTGATTACGTTAAAGGCTAATTAATTCAACTAATGCAGCGGAATAACTCAAATACTTTTCTTTATTGAATAATAATAATCGAAATGATAATAGTGTATATTCGATAAACCCTTAAATTTAAAATACTAAAATCTGAACTCATTAATGAAACCAACTTAGAAAAGTAAATCCTAACTAGTGAACTCTCCATTAATCCCGTATGCAAGCATGTCACATCATCACATCAAGTTCCTGAAAACTGCTCACCAAAAGGTGAACAGGGCCAAGCCAAAACAAATAGGAAATACGGGTTAGCAAAAGCTAAGTACGAATATATGCAAGACTTGTAAAACATTTATATACAGTTGAACATACTTTCACAAACCATTTACTTCAAACTTGCTTGATTGAAATCATAGAAGATTCATTTTCCAAAATTAGAAACTTTCCATAAATAGTAACTTTCCAAATATAGTAACTTTTCAAAAGTATAAACATATCAAGAACACATATTTTTAAAATAGAAACTTTCCAAAATTAGAAACATTCCATGAATAGAAATATTCCAAATATATAAACTTTCCAAATATAACAATATTTCAAAAGTAGAAACTTTCCAAAATTAGATTCCAATTAGAATATGAAAATTAAAACACCTCTTCTCATCTCCCCTTCCTTCCTAAATGTGCACACCCCCAATCTAGTATTCCATCACAAATCTATGCATTGGGGTACTAACCAAATAATAGTCAACAAGTGACCCTCGACTTACACAACAAGTGATGCGTATAAACTTTAATGTTCCATGAGATCCATTCCATTTTGAGACTTTAAGTATAATAATGTCATGAAAGACTTTCCAATTCCATTCACAATGATAAACGATTAACCTCCTTTTTATTTAATCAAACATAATTTTTTTTGATTAAATACATGTGTAAATAAATGATTAATTATTAAATCATTAAAATTCATCAATAATTTCGAAGTGACCTTTTATTGAATCATTAACACTTGAAAATCCTTACATTAATATAAATTCGAAATCCACAAATCATTTGTCCATAAATTCAAGAATAAAAACAAAATCATAAGTTCATAATTCAATTGGAAATTGATTAATCAATTAGAATATAACAATTCAAACCATACATAGATTTAACACATAATTATCAAGCCACATACACGTACCTTGATTAAATAACACCTCACACAAAAATTAGTTTGATCCTGCTACGGATCACTCACGAGTTCCTAACAATTAAATAAATAAAACCCTAATTAATTCATGATTAAACAATCAAATTAATAAAAATAAATCTAATGGACTTAAATTTAATTAATGAGTTATGAATGCATAATAATAGTATCATAAATCAAAATTTGAACTATTGTTTCAAAAATAAAATTTTAAAAATTACGGCATTAATTTAGAAGAGTTTAAATAGTAAAAACTGACCGTAAAAGAGAAGGCTTTGAAAACAATTAGGGTGTGGAAGTCACGACACCAAGAGGTAGACGTCGGCGGCAAGGAGTGCACGACGGGGGTGTCGTGATGGTGGCATAAGGGTTTTAGGTAAGAAGGTTTAGAGCCAAAGAGGGAGAAGAAGTTTAAGAGCGGGCTTAGGAAAACTCTCAACTTTTGATGTGAATAATAATGAATGAGGTAGGAGGTATTTATAGGTATAGGGTTAGGGTTAGGATTATAATGGAACCCTAAGGGGTATGGCCGTGGTTGGTGTTCAAGCTATGATAGGATTCTGAATCTAGTCATGATTTTGGTGATATTCGGTTTAGAGTAAAATTGTTTAAAATAGAAATACAAAAGATAAAATCACGAAATTTTAAAAAGAGGCTTATATAATTAATTAAGATTTATCCTGAAATTTTCAGAATTTATCTCAAAGAATTCGTATTTTTAGGGAATTTTGAATTGGTAAAACTCTTTAAATCCAATTTTAAATAGAATTATCTTTAGGAAAATTTCGTAATTACTACCTTTTAAATAACCAACTTTTGTAATTACTACCTTATGTAATTTTTATTTTATTTTACTACCTTAAACTTCCCATAACTTATTGTTTACTACCTCTTAACAGTTTCCATCCAAAATTCCGTCACATGGGGCCCACTAACGGATTTAATTCTAAATTCCCTCCTTCTTTTGGAATTCCTTTCACGATTCATCTCTCTTCTCCTTCAATGCTCACTGTGTTCCTTCAACCTCACAATTTTCTCTCTCTTCTTCACTTCCTCTCAACCACTTGTGACGAATCTTAAAGGCGAATCTTCATCTCTGTCATCGCTGGGTCCAATTGGAAAGCAACAAAGCATCTCAATCATTGGAGGGGACCAAAGGTGGTGACTTTTGTCCTTTGGAAATTCGTAAGCATCAAAATGTAAGTACTTTAGTCATTTTCGTTTGTTAAATTAGGTGTTTTATTAAATATGTTGTGGATTTTGTTGGGTAATTGTGGATTTTGGAGGTTTGTTGACTGGTAAACCCTAGGATTTGGGGAACAATTATTTTAATACGAATTAGGGTAATTAAATAAAAATTAATGCCAATTTATGTGCTTTACATATTGGGGCTGCTGTTATTCAGTTGTTTATTCATGTGGTTTACTTATTGGGGTAATTATGGTTGATTGGAATTATTGATTGAAATGCATTTTTTTTTTCAATTTGTGTACAGAATGCAGGCTGATATTAACAATACATTTGTGGACATTAGGTTTAAATTAGGGGGTTTTTTTAAGGAAAATATATTTAGAGGTAGAAGGGTGGTTGGATTTGAGGGTGGGTGGGAGTATACTAGGATACAAGTGCCTAGAAATGATCTTAAGATTCCTGCACTTAAGCACATTGTATCTAGTGCATATAAGTTCAATAATCGGGCAATTCCTCAATATCATCAAATGAAGTTATGGTATAGGGAGAAGGGTAGAACTTTCACTACTGGGAAGAGGGAGTTCAGTGGTGATGAGGATGCTAGATGTTTGTTAGAAACTGTGGACAGAAATAACTGTGTGGAATTGTTTTGCACAATTGATCCCAATGCAAGGAAACCTCTTGTTTACAAACAAACAAAACCACTAAATGGGCCTTTGACCCAAGCTGCTAGCCCAACAACAAAAAACCCACCAACCAGCAATATAAAACCAAAACCAGTGAAGTTAGAACCTAGGGCAAACACTTCAGCTAGAGACAATTCTGCAGTTGTTATTACCAGAAGAGAGTGGTCTGCTGCTGAAAGGGAAAGGGTTGCTTCTGAACAAAGTGTTGAACAACAAAAAGTTGAAAAGGGAGGTGTGAGTAAGGGTAAGGGGCATGAAGTTTCTGGTGAGGGGGAGGGAGTTGTTAGGAGGAGCCCTAGGGTAAAGACAGTGGCTGTGAAGGGTAAGGGGAAACAACCAACTGGGAAGAAAAAAACCAGAGCTAGCAAGAAGTTGTTTAGTTCTGAACTGTCTGGATCTGGGTCAGATAGTTCAGACTCAGATTTTTCTGATCTTGATATTGATTGGGAACCTAGGGAGGAAGAGACTATTCTAAATGATGCTGATGATTTTGAGGAGTTACTTAGGAAAAGAAAAAGAGATAACACACAATCAGGTGATGCTGAGTTGTTAAGGCAAGTCAATTCCAGTTTAGAGGAGGCAAAACAAGATACAGGGAAAGGGGAAAAAGTGAAATCAGTCCAAAGGAAGAAGTCACAGTTGGATGATAATCTAGAATGTGAAGAGGTTAGGATTCAGGAAGAGATTGAGGGTGAGTCAGATGAGTTAAGGAGCATTGATGGGTCTGATGATGAGGTAGACAACAGCCCTTGGTTCAACTCTGATACTGACTTTAGTAGGCCAATTAACCTTGTGTTGGGGCTTAAGTTTGGAAGTGTTCAGGCTGTGAGGAAGGCATTGAGGTGGCATGCTATCCAAAAGAGGTATGATTACTATTACCTACACAATGGAAATAACAGAATAACAACCTATTGCAAGTTTAGGTGTGACTGTCCATGGGATTCAAGCAGGAGTAAGAAACCTAAGTGTGTGTGTGAAGCTGGGGTGCAGTGTCACTTTAAGGTCCTTGTTAGGAAGTTGTATAAGCAAGATGTGTGGCAGATTAGGACATTGAACATGCAACATTTCTGTCAGAGGTTAATCATGAACTCTAAGTTAAATGCAGAGTATTTAGGAGAAAGGTATGTGGAGGAGTGGAGGAGTGAACCTCATATGAAGTTGTTTTCCTTTATGAGAAAGGTGTTGCTGGATACTGGAATCCAAATCAAGTATGGATTGGCATGGTCAGGAAGGGCTAGGGCAAAGTTGATCATTTACGGCTCTTCGCTTGAACAATATTAAAGGGTGTGGGATTATGCTAAAGCTGTGTTGAAATACAACCCTGGGAGTACTTGTATTGTGCTTGTGGAAGGTATTGAAAGACCAGAACCTCCCTTGTGTCTAAGAATGTATGTCTGCCTTGATGCTCTAAGGGAAGGTTTCAAAAAAGGGTGCAGGCCAATCATAGGGGTTGATGGATGCCATCTGAAAGGTGCTTACCCTGGTTAGATACTTGTTGCTGTTGACAAAGATAGTAATAACAACATTTTCCCATTTGCTTGGGCCACAGTAGAGGTTGAAAATACAGAAACATGGTGTTGGTTCTTGGACTTGCTACTGAAAGAATTGGGTGGTGATAGTGGAGCAGGTTGGACCTTTATGTCAGACAGACAAAAGGTATGGTCTTCAACCTGTTTAAAGTTAATTCTTTGTATATGATTAAGTACTTCATTAATTAACATTGTGTGTACCTTGTTTTGGTTGTAAACACAGGGTCTGTTGCAAGCTTTTAGTACTGTGGTGCCCCAAGCTGAAACAAGATATTGTGCAAGGCATATTTGGGCTAATTTCAAGTTGCAATTCACTGGTTCTCTGTTTAAAGACCTCTTCTGGAATGCTGCTAGGGCTACAACTAAGGTAAAATACTTACTTTAGTTAGTTGGACTCGGGAACGTGTCCAAGTTCCCGACTCGGCTTATTTTATATTAGTTAGTTGGACATTGGGAACGTGTCCAAGTTCCCGACTCGGCTTATTTTATGTTAGTTAGTTGGACTCGGGAACGTGTCCAAGTTCCCGACTCGGCTTATTTTATATTAGTTAGTTGGACATTGGGAACGTGTCCAAGTTCCCGACTCGGCTTATTTTATGTTAGTTAGTTGGACTCGGGAACGTGTCCAAGTTCCCGACTCGGCTTATTTTGTGCATGGTGACTTAAGTTGACCTAGGTTGACTTTTTCTGGTTTTTTTTGTTGTGACTGAGTTGATTGTAATTCTTGTGTGCATGGTTGCTTAATTTGACCTTGGTTGACTTAAGTTGACCTAGGTTGACTCTTTTGTGACTTAAGTTGATCTAGGTTGACTATTTCTGTAATTTTTTTTTAACTGAGTAGATTGTACAGCTTGTGTGCATGGTTGCTTAAGTTGACCTAGGTTTACTTTTTCTGGAATTTTGTTGTTACTGAGTTGACTATGCTGCTTGTGTGCATATTGACTATAGTTGACCTTGATTGACTGTGCTCCTTAACTGAGTTGATTGTAGAGCTTGTGTGCATGCTGCTTCTGTTTTGCCTTCTGTTTTCTGTTTTTAGTTTTCTGTTGACGGCATGTATGTGGTATTTGTAGTTTGACTATGAAGTGGCAATGGAATCTATTAAGACATTGAATGAGGATGCATATGAATACCTGGATGACATTCCCACAAAACACTGGTCAAGACATGGATTCACCACTAACTGCAAGTCCAACATGTTATTAAACAACATGTGTGAGACATTCAATGCAGTGATTAGGGATGCCAGAGATAAACCAATTCTCACCCAAATGGAGTGGTTGAGAAGGTATATGATGAAAAGGAACAACGATAAGTGGAAATCTATCAACCAGTTGGGGGGGGGGGGACCTGTTATGCCTTATGTGAATCAGGTGTTTGAGGGGATGGAGAATTCAGTTAGAGCATGCATAGTACAAGCATCCAGGGACAATGAATATGAGGTTCAGCTAGGGGGGGACCAAGTTTTGGTAAACTTGGATGAAAGAACTTGCACATGTTACAAATGGGATCTAACTGGTATCCCATGTGTCCATGCATATGCAAGTCTGCTGGATAAAAGAGCAAATCCACTTGATTATGTGCATACTGCTTACAGCAAGGATACATATATGCAAGCTTATGCACTTCCAGTGAAGGGTATGCCTGGCCCAAAGCACTGGGATACTTCTGACCTGCCACAACCACTCCCACCTGCAGTTAGGGTTATGCCAGGAAGACCAAAATCAACGAAAAGGAAGAAGGAAAAGGGAGAGGGAGAGGGCAATGGAAAGAGCAAGAAGCAGAAGGTACCACATCCTGATAGAGCCAAAAGGCAAAACAAATGTGGGAATTGTGGTCAGTTTGGGCATAACAAAAGAAAGTGCAAAAATGGAGCTGTAGAGACAAGTTCAGCTTCAGCTCCCAAAAACAAAGGTGGGAGGCCTCCTCTGAACAATGAATGGGTTGTGGAGCAGAGAAAGAAAAAGTGGTCTAAGCTTGAACACAATGTAAGTTTTGTTGCCTTCTCTTTTGTAATTTTGCACTACAATATTTGTTTTGTTCAGGTTGTGCTTAGCAAATCTTATCCAATTACTGCAGATTCAAGGTTCAATCACTCCTCCTAACAGCATTGCTAACAAACCACCATTACAGAGATCAACATCACAAAGGCAAACAATATTGAGCCAAACCTCATCTAATGTGCCTACAGCTAGTACATCAGCTAATGTTCCCACAGCTAGTACCTCAGCTGCTCCATCCCAAGTTCAAACAAGATCCAAGATGGCATTGAAGAGAAGCACTACATCTTAATGTTTAGCCCATTAGCATTCTATTTTGTGTTGTTAGATATGTATTTCTGATGGAACAAGTAATCTGATGTTGTGTATTGAACAAATTAGCTTGTGTTGTGTTGTCCTTCAAACATCCTTCAAACTAGAAATGCAAGAACCAGTGACTTTTGTTATTCATTGAGCTCGTTATTTGGTTTTGTTCTTAATTTCTTGGTCCTTATTCCACTACTAAACAGAAATAAGAGGGAACTTGCAATACTCGTTTAAGTTTCCGTACCCGTTCCAATACTCCTTTAAGTTTCCGTACCCGTTCCAATACTCCTTTAAGTTTTCGTACCCGTTTCAATACTCCTTTAAGTTTTCGTACCCATGTCAACACTCGTTTAAGTTTCCATACCATTTTCGAGTCTTAAAAAATAGACACGACACGGGGTTTTCACAAAATAAAGACACGACACGAAAAACGAATTTGTCGTTAATCAAAGACAACAAGTAACATAAAAGGGATCCCATTTCATTTCATTAATGATTCAAAATACAAAATGAGTCAACTATCCATAAACTGATACAATAACACCTTCCACATTTAGTTTAGTTCTTCTCTAAGCTTTGAAAAACATTACAAATACCATACACAACACAGGAGCAGCAATGGCAATGTGGTTGAGCTTCCCAAGTGTGTTGTGGTTCCCCTCCTTCAGTTTGTTCACTTCAGACATAAGAGCCTTACACTTGAGCTTCAGATTGTCACTTTCATTCAACAGGCACCTTCTTT
This sequence comes from Spinacia oleracea, assembly GCF_020520425.1. NCBI lineage: Eukaryota > Viridiplantae > Streptophyta > Magnoliopsida > Caryophyllales > Amaranthaceae > Spinacia > Spinacia oleracea. The sequence goes on along the minus strand of NC_079491.1, from coordinate 22,542,958 downwards.
GCCCACTCAAATCATCAACTTCACTCTTCAATGCATTCACTTCCACTTTTAGCAACTTCTTATCCAATAACAAAGCATTCGTGACATTCCTTTGCCAATCAACACAATCTTCCTCATCCAGCCACTCAAATTTCTTGCATCCCCTTGTTTCCGTAACTGGATCATACCTTTGGCAAGCTATAAATTTGCGCCCAGGATTATCTCTTGTCCATGAAGTTAAACGCGCAACAGGGAGTCCACAATAACATTTTTGCTTTGATAAAGGAGAAGGAGGAGCCATTTTTCCTACAATTTACATTAATTCTCGTTAATTATGTTATCAATTCGAATAGTAGTAACCTAATTTTGTTAATTCATTTGAAGAACAAAAACCCCCAAATTGGATTTAAACCCTAATTAAAGAACAAAAACATAAAATTGATACCTGTAATGAGCAGAATTTTCCTTGGTTTGAGCACATAAACGAACGAGTAACAAATTAAAGTAAAACCCCTAACCTAATTGAAGTATTGAAATGGATTGGAAATTTCAGGAAAATTTTGGGGTTAAGATGAAGAAAATCGTTGAAGATTGAAACAATATAAGGAGGGAAATCCTAAACTAGCCGTTAGTGGGCCCCATGTGACGGAATTTTGGATGGAAACTGTTAAGAGGTAGTAAACAATAAATTATGGGAAGTTTAAGGTAGTAAAATAAAATAAAAATTACATAAGGTAGTAATTACAAAAGTTGGTTATTTAAAAGGTAGTAATTAGATATGTTCCTTATCTTTATTTTTCCAAAATAAATCCGAAATATATTCTCATAAATATCATATAATATAAAACTGATTTTATAAAATAATAAACATAATTTTCGGATTTATAAAATAATTTTAAGTTGATTAAAACTCTTTTTCTCCAAAATTGATTCCTAATAGAATTAGGAATTAATAAAATCCGACAAAAATAATTTAAATTCAGTTTTGAAAATAATATTCCCTCAAAAAAAATTTGAATATTTTCCCTCCAAAATATTTGAATATTCAATAGATATTTTTTAAAAAATGCATAAAATGATTAATAAAATGCCTAAAAATATGGGGTATTACAATGCATTATGAATGAACCCATTTCTAGATGCCCCCCTAACATTCCATAAACACACTTTAATTGCTAAATTTGGTAATGGACGTTGCAACACCACACTTGGTTCAGCACCCAGTCTCGGATTTGGTGGAAGGAAGTACTCCTCCCAATCCCTCCATTCGTGTGATAACCCCATCATACCCAGGTCCTCCAATATTATGGGAGTCATATAGGTGAGAATTTTCATCATCTCCCTTAATCGACGGAAGTATGTTGCCTGAATTTGTACCCCCACTACGTCTCTTTGAGTTTCGTAGAGAGCTATTAAGGCGATCCGCTCGAGCTATGTCTTGACCTTGAGTTTCTTACTGCAAGGGAGTGATCGGAACCTCTCTTGAAAGCCTTTGAACTAAATGTGGTCTCATGTTGATGGGATTGAAGTCTGGCTCCGCCCGGTCAGGTGGTTGAAGTTTCTCGGCATGTCCAATCTTGGTCTCGGAGTAGGTTCCATCAGCAATTGTTCTCTGCACCATAGTGTATCCAATAGATTTCTTGCCTCCGGTAACTGAGTCCTCTCCGTCGATTGAATTTCTCTCTCCGTTGAGCATACACTCATCTCCGATTGTATTGGGAACAGAGATAGGAGTTGTGGCGGTGATACCTCCTGAACTGATTGTCGTTGCACCTCTATCACATCCTCCGGAGGACCCCTGTTCCGAAAGTGCCTCGGCCCCCTTTGGACCCAATTTTGCCTCGGACGGTTCTGAAACGGTCTGGAGTTCTGGTTGATCGACATGCATGTCGTTTTTGGTGAGTGATTGTTTGCCATTGATTAGAATTTTAGAGTGAGAAAGAGAAGCTTGTGAAGGAAGAGATGAACGGTTTGGAGAGAAGAAGACATGGGGGTAGATTTAAGAAGTGTGTTATCCTGGTTAACCCCTTGAGTAGAATTAACCACCAAGGGTAAGTCAGATGAAGGTGAATCATCACCTGGTGCCAAGTGTTGGAAGATGTTCTCCACGTGTACGGCTACCTCCGAACTTCCTTCTCCATCTTTGCTTCTTCTTGTTAGCTTAAAGTTTTCATCATTAGATTTGCTCTGGTGATTAATTATCATCGTGTTTTCAGATTGAGTCCATTGGCCACTTCGTTGCCCTTTAGTATTCCCAGGTTGCTTTATTTCGAAATTATGTTTGGCTGCTGGTTTCGAAATTCCACTTTTCTTATAATCATTAATCTTGGAATTAGGATCCCTTTGATTAGTGTTCCCCTGCTTAACATTTCGGTTTTGATTTACCAAAGTCTAAGGCCCATATGTGTCAATTTTTTCTCCCCCACGTCCTTGGGCTTTCTTTCCAGAATTGCTTGGGTCATGTTTGGCATTTCTTGGGCTCGCATTTGACCATTTGGAACGCATGGATCTAAACCAGTTGCCTTACCAGAGGCACTCAATGAAGGTGTTGCTTCCTTTTCTGGACATTGAAGGTGAACATGACCAATTCTTCCACAACCAAAACACAGTAGAGATATACTTTCATACTGGATATGTTGCCATCCTCCACCTACCCACACTTTGGTGATTAAGGGTTTTGACAGATCAATTTCCACACAAACACGAGCATATCTTCCCCGTGTTATTTTATCTGTTGCATAATCAACCCTTATGGGCTTACCCACCACTCTTGAAATCTCAAATAATGCTTCTTTATCATAATACTCAACGGGTAACTCATCTATTCTAATCCATACCGACATGGTGTCAAATGCGTTTGTAGATGGTCTAAAATTTGGTTTCCAAGTTGTGATCATCAAATAATTAATGATCTAGGATGAACCAAAGACCCCCAAATAGAACACGTTCATAATCATCCGGTTGCGTGAATTTGAACAAATAAACTTGCTTACCTAAATCGATTACCTCCAAGGATCCTTTGATTCTCCACATCGCTCGAACCCGTGTTTCCATATACGAAGGTCTAATATTTATTCCAAGACACTTACCCATTAGGGTTAACTTCCATGGGGCTCTCAGCCTATCCAAAGTATTTTTATTAAATTGTATTGTGAATTTTCCTTCAGGTGCTATGGCATCTGATTCTTCCCATTCGGTGGATGATGTTATGATCTTTCGTGCCTCCGCAAACCATTGGCTCGAATTTTCTACTACTTCTCGAAAGGAGTTAATTTTCTTTGTTGATGCAACGGTTGATTGTTCTTGCTGATCGATAGAAGCTTCTTGTTGGTGATCTAACATGTTGATATCATCTGGGGGATCATTCGGGGTAGGGTTATCCACCCCCATACTCAGTTACGTATAGAGTTTGATCTCTAAGCACTTTCTCTCTCTAAGCACTTTCTCTCTCTGTTTTTGTAAGAATCTCTAGAATAACATTATCTAAACATAATTCACCACCAAAACATCATCAGTGTTGTGAGTTCGTGACTTGTGGGAGTAGGGATGGTAATTCAATCCGACTCCGACCCGAGTCCGAGCCGATCCGAAGGAAAAATTCCGATCCAAATCCGGTAAAGAAAAATCCGACTCTGAATCCGTCAAAAAAAGTCCGAGTCCGAACAGGAGGCGGGTCGGATTCGGACCCTGTGACAACTCCGACTGAATTCGACCCGACTCCGAATTAATAAAGCGCATGTTAAATAGGGAGTAGCATAAAAGTAAGTTAACTTAAAACTCAATTCACAAATCGCGCAGCCGCGATTTCCTTCCCTCTACTATCTCTCTCCTCCTGTATAACGACTGATTGTCCATCGAAATCTTTGGCGCTCATCAAACCCAACAATGAGGAGATGATTTTATTTCATTATGTAAAGTACCCAACAACCAGAAGACTATTAATCGACTAGTATCTGTACTGTCTCTTTATTTCTTTTTCTACCTAGTTCTCTTTATTCTTAGAGTTGTCGAAAATCATACATCTAGTTTGTTGTTTAGATCTGAATCAATAAAAAATCCATTTGAATAATGTAGTTTTTTTTTTAACATATATACTGAATTTAATTGTATTTTAAATGTTTCTTTTATACTACACATGTTTGATGGTTGGCTTCTATATCTAATATTCTTATGTGTAATTGATTTTAAATGACATGTAAATGTTTTAAGTGTTCTTCACTTTCTTCTTCTTTTTCATTTGATGGTGAAGGCTGAGTGAACTTCTAGTAAAATTGGGTCAGATCGTGGCGGAGTCGGAGTTTGCAGAGTCCGAATAGACCGGAGTCGGATGTGAAATTTTCGGAGTCGGATGTGAAATTTTCGGAGTCGGACTCGAGTATGGACTTAGATTTAGGGTCTTGAAAAATAATCGGATCGGATTTGGATCTTGTTGAGTCCGACCCGAGTCCGATCTATTGCCATTCCTGTGTGGGAGTGATGAAGTTCCTAGGAATGTTCTCCATGTAATTTGGCCGCCGAGGTGGATTATTAACGGTCAAAGGCGTCATCTAATGCGTGTTCCATAGACGACTTTTGAGTCCTCCTCCTACTAAATAAATCATCACTTTCTCTCTCCTAATATTCTCCCACTTCAAACAAATAAAACCGCCAACCCATACCCTATTTCCTCGCTGTTCTTAGCTCTAAAGTTTAATTGTACAACTAATCTTAATAATTTCAATTTCTAATCTCTATTAATTCGTCAATTCACAATTCACTTTCTCTCTCCTCCTTAATCTCCCCATTCTCTCTCCTCTGGTTCGACCTGTAACCGTCTTTCAAACTGTTAGCCGACTTCACACAATTCTCTACGAATCTTCATCAACCTTCCAATTAGTACGAACATGGCACCCACAGATCCGAAGCAAGCTGCTTCTGCTGGTGGATTCTTCGCTTCAATCGCATCTACTTTCTCTAATTTTGGCACTTCTGTGCACAAATCTGTTAAAGGGTATGATCAATTCCGATTTCCCTAATTTTTTTAAAACTTTTTTCCCCTTGTTTTGAATTTTGCTGTGATAAGTATTTTTAGCTCAATTGGTTCGGTTCATTATGAAGATTTATTTATCTTCTAATTCTGTGCTGTTGATTGCTTGTCGATTTTGTTTTTAAGAGGTTTAGTGTAATGTTTAATTTTTTTAAAATCTGACTATAAATCACGAATACTGATAGCAATAGAACTTTATGGAATCGTACTGTAAGAGAAAATTACTCTAGCGAAGTTTGGCCCAATAGCAATCATTGACATCAATTTGGCACTCTTTACAAAAATACCAAAAACAGAAACGGAGACGAAAATGTTATAAGTTAATAGGAGGAAGTTGATAGAGGAAAAACTTGTTGCTGCTGTTATGAGGCACAAAGATGGTAGTAGTGGGACACGATTTGGTTCTAGCTTGTTTAGGCCGGTTGCTATGTGTTGCTAGCTGTCTAAAGTTGTCAAGTATGAGGTGTTTTATGTGAGAGTTTGTGCTGGAGTGACTGGTGTCAATTATTGAAGTTGTATCGAGGTTAGTGTCATTGAGTGTGTTCTCCCAAACCTTTCTGGTTTTTTATGTAATGGCTAATGATATTTGTAATTTGATAATTTGGATTCATTTTATATATTTGCTGTGTGTAACTTTTTGCTTTATCTTTTGCATTCCAGATCGACAGAACAAGAAGGTTTGGAAGTTATAAACCCCGATGGAGGAACTGATGATGCGGTAGAGGAAGCACAGAAGGGAAGGTGGAAGCAGGAGGTGGGTTTGTGTGTTTAATACTTCTTTATCCGATGCACTTCCTGATGATTGCCATTTTTGCTCTTTTGTGATCACTGTTCATTGACACTTCAGTTAGTCTTTTCACATTTGTAGATGATGAAATACTTAAGAACTTGAATGCATAATCAATGATATTGGGGCAACTGCACTATTTGTATCATCTTTTAGGCCCGTATAAGTTTGGGGGATACAACTGAAGCTGTCTCCTTGGTTTCCTTCTTTTGAAGCATAGTGATTTCAAGTGATTTAAGTCAGATTCAAGTTTGACATTTAATATCAAATGTGGACCCTTAAACTTCAGTAGGAAACATTTATAATAAGATACTTTTCAATTTAATATTTGTTGACCGTGTGAAAGTACTTTTTGGTCTTTCATATTAGACGATGGACTTGTACATTAACGATGAGTGTTCCTTCAGTAGGATGAATATCACTGTTCTTTTATTTATTGTTTTTAATTTTTCGAAAAGAAAATGGACATGTTTGGAAGATCATGTGTTTCACGAATCGCCGCAGAAAGCTGAAGCACACACTGCTTTGAAAGGGTTGTTCGTTGTGAAGGTTGACTTCTAATAAAAAAAGTATAGACAGATTTTCTTTCAGGACCAAATGCCTAAAACCATAAAGGTTCCACAGGTCATAAAGTAATTGTTTATAAGGAACTGCTCTTTCAGGTGCCAGCATGCATTTCTGAGAGTGCTGAGAGATTTAGTCAGGTTGTTTTAGTGGTTCTGGAGTTTGCTCCAAGTTGAACTTATCCTTTTAGTGATGGATGCTCCTATTCCTCGAACTAGAAAGCTAATGTATACATGTGCTATTAATGTTCAATCCTCCTGAAGTATTATTATTGCTGCTTCCTTTTTTTGATAGTGGATTGACTTGTTGTCTTTTTCAGGATAGAGATGGTTACTGGAAAATGATGCAAAAGTACATAGGCTCTGATATTACATCAATGGTCACACTGCCAGTTGTTATTTTTGAACCAATGACAATGTTGCAAAAAATGGCTGAGGTTCTTTCTTTACTCCTTTTCCATTGTTTGGGTAACAGGTGGCCTATTTGTGAATCATGAATAATGCAGCATTCTCTCTAAAATGTCACAGTTGATGGAGTACTCCCACCTGCTTGATGAGGCGGATAGATGCGAGGATCCTCACCTGAGACTGGTTTATGCCTGTAAGTATTATACACTTGGGTCTCCCACCTATCCGCCACTAAACCCTCACTTAATAATTTTTTTTCTCCTGGCTTGAATTGTTTACTGATGCTAAATGTTATCTCTGCAGCGTCCTTTTTTATCTCTGTCTACTTTGCCTTCCAACGCACATGGAAGCCTTTCAATCCAATCTTGGGTGAGACTTATGAGATGGTGAATCATGGAGGCATTTCGTTTATAGCAGAACAAGTAATATTCCATCGTGTTTTCTGATTCTGAGAATATCAGTTTCAAATCTCATGTTTATTTGCTAGTAGGCTTTTGGTGCATTACGAATTGCTCCTTTAACTTTGTACTTGTATGACTTTCAGGTGAGCCACCATCCGCCAATGAGTGCTGCACATGCAGAAAATGACCATTTCACATATGATATAACATCAAAGCTGAAGACGAAATTTCTAGGAAACTCAGTCGATGTATACCCTGTTGGAAGGTAATGTTTTTTTCCAGGCTCGACATTACATGATGAAAATGGCTTTTGATACATATACTTTTCTGATGATGAAGGTTGGATACTTTTTTGATACATATACTTACTAACGCTAATTGTAAAAAGTTATTCACAGTTTCAAAGGGTGCTTTGAAGTGGATAGTATGGCTAAAACATACATGAAGGATCCAATTGTCTTACATCCACAGGATTTCTGAAAACAAGCCAAAAAACCAGAAAATATTTACATTATTAAAAAATAGGAAAAATAATGAGCACCTGATGTGGAAAACCCTCTTGCGTGAAGGGACCGACTATGCAATTAACTGCCAACTGATTTTACAATATAATACAGAAAATTACAATCTCATGTGTCAAGTAGTAGACATTAGCTTGAAATACCAAGTTAACAATTTTGCAGGAGCAAAATATTATTATCTTCAGCTGTAGAAGTGGTATTTCTTTTTATATTTTTTCTTCCGCTTGCTTATTTTGTACCCTTTTCCAATGTCAACAATTTCCCTGTACCAAATTCGTCTTGTCTTCATAGATATAGTGGCATATTACATTATAGTATTATTCTTGGAGTCTCTGGATTTTTACTTTCTCCTCAACTTTCCTGGTGTGGCAGGATCTTTAGATTCTCTACTTTCACTTCTCCTCCCCTTCTCCGTTACAAGGGCTTCTGCATTATGAGCATTAATTTTCCTTTTCTTGATTTCTTCATTAAACATAATATCTATTATCATATCCAAAAATAATACAATCAATTAGTCTCCTGGGACTCAGGGAGACATGATTGAAAATTCTACTATAAATACATTGTCTTAGTTCCAAAATCTTCCTTTACCCTTTTTTAAATCCGTATCAGACAATCCACATAATTTTAGGTTAGGCTGTATTGGTTTAACTGGTTCGCGGAGGTCCTTACGATAAATCAGCTGCTCTATTATTGGCTTCCATATCAATGAAATGTAAAAGTTAATTTCAGCATGCAATTACTTGTAATAGCCTCCATAGTTATGATTCACTAACCTGGGTTTGATACCACATAAACGGTCAAGACTCAAAAGTGGTCAACCCCAACCAACATCTGTAGGATTGTAAAAATTGAATATGCTAACACCTTTAATTTTTTTTGTTCAAGATAGATATAGAACAATAGACATGACATGCAAATTGAAATCCCCAAACCTCATGAACAATAACAATTCTTCACTAAACTTGTTTGTTTCTCTTACAAAACCTGACACGCACTTGCTGTAAGAGAAATTGTGGTTCTTAAATTCTCATCCTTTTTGATAGTGTATGAAAAAGTGCACCTAAGTCGTTCCTAGGCGCTAGGGGGTAAGAGGTTTTTCAGTTCTAGGCGAGGGTAATTTGAAGAAGCGCACTTAAAGTGCGTGAGGCGCACCTGAGGCGAATGTGAGAGGCGCACCTGAGGCATATCTCAGATTTTTTGAACTTTATACAGTGCGCCTCACTTCAGTGAGGTGCATCGAAGAGCGACCAAGGTGCGCCTAGGCGCAACAAGAACTCTATCACCTTGGTGCGCGTTGTGCTTTTTTACTCACTGTTTGAGAGACAACTCGCTCTCATATATACTACTAATATTTTTCACCAATATTGATTGATTGCTGCTAAATTAAAGAAAGCCTTTTAGGCCATTCAAATGGTAGGTCTATGTAAAATTGGAAAGACTAATTACTGCCAAACTATGTCTGTAATTGTGAGACCAACACATGACTATATGAATGTAACTATGCTACTAGCAAATTCGAAATTTACTATACCTTTTAGTTTTTTCATATCATTTTTTGCTTATGCTGGGGCTGCAAATAAATGACTAAATTGTAAATGGGACTGGACCTAAAAGATGTTTTGGGCTTCCTGCTCTTGATGTAGGTTGGAGTAAGGGAAAACGTCAAGGTGAAAGGGGGATACTTACTTGATGTGTCTTGTACCACTCTTTTCCCAAGGGAAAACTGGGCTTCTAAAAATATTAAAGTAATTTTCAAAACTTCGATCAGTATATCTTGCTTTGGAAATTACATGATTGCTAATTAATTAATGTAAATAAGATCCATGCTTACAGTTTCAAGGGAACATTAGCAGGGAAAACCTGATTTAGGGTTTTCCGCTGTATGTAGTATAGGTATAGAAGTCGCTTCCACTTGTTCATTGTTTTATGACTGGAAAAAGATTGAAATGTAGTTCCACTATTATATCCAAGGTTTTAATTAGTTTCAAAGTTGCCTTGAACAATCAAGCGACTCGTATGCTCTCAGCTTTTCGTAGTGGTCTACTGGTGCTTCTAATGCTTATATTCGGCAAATTTTAATAGTGAAGTACGAACTGTTTTAATATTTTATTTCTCCTATATACTTTCATATCCAGAACACGAGTGACTTTAAAAGGCCATGGTGATGTTCTAGAGTTGGTGCCCCCTCCAACCAAGGTCAACAATCTTATATTCGGAAGAACTTGGGTTGATTCACCTGGAGAGATGGTCCTCAGTAACTTGACCACTGGTGATAAAGTTGTGCTGTATTTTCAACCATGTGGCTGGTTCGGGTATATATTCTACCTTCTTTTTGATAATCTTGATTAGCAAATTTTTGTTTGTCATGTGTGTGCTTCCTGGAAATCATGACATGGCTGTTTTATTGTAACACCTAGTTGGTTTAGCATTTCAATCTTTCTTCCTCCCAGTGGTTAACACATCAAACTCTTCGTTTTTAGGGGAAGTGTTTTGTGCTTTTAGGTCTGCATTGCTATCTTCCTTTATCTAGTTTTGTGCTATTGAAAGATTTCTCTCTTCCTGTTTCCTTTCTAAAAAAAATTTGTCTGCAGTTTTATTTTTTGCCTTCACTCTTCCTGATCCCCCCCCCCCCCTCCTTTTTCTGTTTTGCCTTTCCTTGGCCGGGATAATTGGTATGACATACGGGAAGAAATGAGGCTGTTTTCGCTGATGTTTAGCCATTTTCGGGATTGATTGATGGAGTCTTCTTTCTTTTCTATTGGTGGATTTTTTTTTTGTATGGTGTGAAGAATCATCAGGTCTTGAAAGATGAAACCTATGCTTCCTTTTTCCTGTTTATTTTATCTTGAGAGAATTATCAAGATGCTTCCACTATAAATTAGAATACTTTGAGATGCACATAGTGGATCATCTTATATTTTATGTCTGATAATGACCAGACATTACTATGCTTCCTTAGTGTTGCTGTTTTTTTTAAAGCAGTTTGAATATAGTTTTGTTTCTAGAAATGCAAGTCCTAAGTAACCTGAGTATCTGCATTCCCTTGCAACCAACATAAAGAGAAAGGAATTTTGCTCTCTTGCAATCTTTGAGGAAAAAAGTGGATCAGTATTCTATGTTATATAAATCAACATGATACTTTTCACCTTAATGTGATAGGTAGTTTAGGACGTTGCCTTTCTTATTTTTTTTGGTAATTGCATGTTGAATATACGAGCAAGAAAGTAGTGTCTTAGGGAATTCTTGATTTCTGGGATTGCTCATAATAAGTTTTCTCTATTTTATGCCTGTTTGGTGATTACGCATTTCTTGATTATGCAAGATGCATAAACAATTGAACAGTCTTGACAAATCATAACTTCTGTTTTATATTCCTTGATATGTGTAGAGCTGGCCGTTATGAAGTTGATGGCTATGTGTATAATGCGGCTGATGAACCACAGATCTTGATGACTGGAAAATGGAATAAGGCCATGAGCTATCAACCGTGTGACTCTGAAGGGGAACCATTACCAAGCACCCAAATGAAAGAGGTGGTTTTTTTAGAAGTTTGTTTCTCGTTATAAGTTATAACATTTTTGTGTGTTTCCGTTCATCGACTTCCCCTGCTTGCTTATGCTAATGAATAGCCTTGCTGCCAATACAGTGTGGAACACATGTTTTTGGAATGTTTAGCTCACTAGTCTGGAGCTTGAATATAACTTAACAAAAATAATATTTATAATCTTGCATGTATTCCCGAGATGAGCTACTACTACATTACACTACACCATACTTTGATACTTTCTATGCCTAAGCTGTTAATGGTTTTTTTTATTACTTTCAACAAAGAGCGTACTGATCGGAGTTTAATGTTCTTCTGGGTTCTACCCAGGTATGGAGGGTTGCTGATGTTCCAGAAGGCGACAAATATCAATACACGTATTTCGCACACAAAATCAACAGCTTTGACACTGCACCTAAGCAGTTGCTGGCATCAGATTCTCGGCTGCGTCCTGATAGATATGCACTTGAAAAGGGTGATTTGTCGAAATCTGGTTCCGAAAAGAGCAGGTAATTCTTTCTGGCCCTTCCCTGGTTGCCCTGAAAGTTTGTGCAATAAAACAGTAGTGCAACATGAAATATGTGCCTATATAATATTTGTAAAACGCTCTGCAGTTTTTACAAGTTGTCATTGTTTTGGACGTTGGCAATCTTGACGAAGAGTTAAGATTTCCATTGTCATAGCGTAAAGAAAATAAATTCCAGCTATGACAGCATTTCAGAAACTTCAGTTAACCTTTCATTTCACGTTCACTTGCTCTAGGGTGCAGCCACATCATTAGTAGGTTATCATATGGGCTTTCGCTCACCAGTGGCCGTAATCTAATTTAGTGCAAAGGTGTCCAATATCCTGGGGAAATCTTTGCGCCCAAAAAAAAAGAAAGATGTCGTGTTTGAATTGTGTGAGTGTGTGTATGTGGGGGGGGGGGGGGGGGGGTAGTATTTGTTTTCCAAGGCGTGCTGATATGCTCATCATTTTGAATGTGATTAGACTGTTAGATTCATGAAGAGCTGGTCTGACCTAAAACCAAATCCAAAACTAGCTGAAAATCCGGGTTAAAGTAACACTTTGGATCAGAAACCCAAATTCCAAGAAACTTCAGTGTATGGATTAGCATCAAGAATGGACTGAATACTGAGTTGACTTGACTCAAATGAGTAGTTCTATTCCAATTGTTATTTTTTATGGTTGGCTATTCAAAAGGCCAAATATTTGTCTCTTACCACCTTTTGTATAAGCCACTTTGACAACCTTTTAAACATTTTATGTAGCATTCAACCTCAAAACTTTTGATTTTATGCCTTGTTGCACTTTCCACAGAGTCTTTTCTAGGTTTTGACTTTTGTTTAACCGATATTTCAATTAACGGGGTTAAAAGTAGAAGTAGCATTAATGATGTCATTTAGTGGTGTCAATCACCAAAGTGCTTAAAGGTATCAAATTTAAAATAAAAGGTGCTTTTATGATTGTAAATCTCAAACTTTAAATGTGGTTGTTGTCATAAGTGGCTTATAGTGAAAAAATTGCTTTTTTTTTTAAGGCTAAATATAGTTCTTTGTGAACTCTTTGAGTTCTTAACATAATACAAGTAACTGATTACATAGCTTACTAATGTCTAATTTATTTATCTGCTACTTCCTTCTATTCACCGATGACAAGCAAATAAGTATTACCATGTTCTAAATCAAATCTGTTCTCAGTACGATTTGAGAGTTTATAGATAATATTCATCTGTCATCATAAGTAAACAAAGAATGCATTACTGATGCATTGGTTTAACCTGTATTTGGAAGTTTGGGGTTAAAGGTTGAGTATTTCTCTACCCGCTGGAGTACATTTAATATTTTATGTCCTCGTTGCGTTTCCATATGATAGGATACATGTAATTATTATTAGCTGTTTATAGGACAAGGTTATATTATAGGTCAATTATGCAATTAACTTGTGATTTCCTTTACTGCTGCTTTTAGTTTGGAGGAGAGACAAAGAGCTGAAAAAAGAACTCGTGAGGCGAAAGGAGAACAATTTATTCCCAAGTGGTTTGACTTCAACGGTGAAGTTACCACCACTCCTTGGGGTGATTTGGAAGTTTACGACTACAACGGCAAATACACTGAACAGAGGGAAATTGTGAAGAACAACGATAGTATTCACGAGGTTGACATCCAATCAATAGAGTTCAACCCTTGGCAATATGGAAGTGTAGCTGAAGAGTAGCTTGTAGTGCATCCATGTCTTCAAAATTGTCCTTAATTCACTTTATATTCTTATTTGTGACCAACTCTTTTTCCAGAATCGATTCTTGGAAAAATAGTATTGCTACCGATATCGATAATGTAGGGTATATCTATGGCTTGTAACCTTTTCATTTTTGTGATTCTTGATGATGTGTATATTGTGAAATTATTAGCAACTCAACTCGTCAAGTCCTAATTGAATAGTGTCTCTTCTTCTGGTCACCCTGCCGCAATGCTGGTTAAGGTTTCGAATTCTATCCTTTCCTTGTCAAATGTTGATTTTATTTTGGAGTTCAATTCTTGTTTGTGGGAAGTTATTAAACGCCAATAGAAATGGTAAACGTACGGAGTGGTATCGTTTTTGAACAACTGGCGAATCATATTTCCAGTTTTAACTTCTTGGTTGCTAATTACAATATTAATTGGTCGGCACTCTATCCTGGTCACTAGTGGTCAGTGCTACTGAGGCGTTACTAATGTTGATGCTAAAACATGTTGCTCATAAGCTGCGTTGTTCATTCGTCCACATTGTTATATATTGTCATTGTTCATTTAATATTGTCCGTATTACACCAATGCAACGTTGATAATGTATAGGAGTATATCCATTTTGTCTGAGAGAAGACAAATCAGTTCAGAAATCCACTTGAAATTCATAAATCAAAGTTATTGATTTTCAATTTCCCATTAATCCAGAAATATTTAAATAATCCAATTGAATATTAGGCTTTGTTTTGTTCTATTAATTTTAACTTATTTCAGACAAATCAGTTCAAATAAGTTCATTTAATTTACGTTAAGTTAAGATACCCGTCAAAAAAAAAAAAAAAGTTAAGTTAGGTTAAGATAAGTTCAGAAAAATAAGTTTTTTTAATTATATTTTCACGAATAAATAAGTTTAGTTCAGATAAAATATGTCATTTTTTCCAGATAAAATAAGTTAGTTAAGTTAAATTCGATTAATTTCAGATAAATAAAATAAATTTAGAAAAATTCAGATAATATAAGTTCACAAGATAAGTCCGAATAAGAACAAAGTCCGATAATAGACCAAAAATACTAACTTGATTTTTCTTTGTTTCTAGTTGAGGTTATGTTTACATCACCTTTAACGTCTGCACTTCACTTTGTCATCCTTTCCATTTCTCTCCCTCCATTCCTTTTTCTTTTAACCTCTATCTATATCTCCCGGGTGCCATTTTCCCCCTCAAAGGTACGAACTTACACTTCTCTATTTACCATCTGCTTTGAGCTTCTATTTTGAAGTGCTATTTAAGACAGCGGCTCATTATCTGTTAATTTCTTACTTGTCTGCAGAAATTTGTAGATTTTAGTTTCAAATTGTGTGATTCAACCTTAACCTATTATTCACTATTTTACTTTCTTGGAATTGTGTGAATATCTTGGTATTTTGGGTTGCAATTTGGGGGAATTGCGAGCAAATGGATCATGGGTTTCCTGTATATTCAAATTATGATTATGATTATATGAATGGATTACCCAATTTAGGAAATGGGTTTGTGGGTCATAATCATAATCATAATAATAATATCATGGATGTTAAGGGAGTTAATTATTACTTCCCTGATCCAAGTTCAAGAGAATTGTCTTCAGTTTGTAATGTTGTTACCCATGAGGATAGCTTGAATGAAGACTACGATTTCTCGGATTCTGTTCTGAGATTCATTAATCAGATTTTAGTGGAAGAAGATGTGGAGGGTAAGGGTTGTATGCTTCAGGAATCTCTACAGCATCAAGCTGTTCAAGATGCTGAGAAATCCTTGTATGAGGTTATTGAAAAGAGCTATTTGCCTGAACGTGTTTCGCACCCAAACCCGACCTACATTTGTTCGAATTTCAACATCCCAGAAAGCTATTTTGCTGATAACTCTTACAGGTGCTACAACAATGGGACTGTTGATAGTAATAGCCAATCGGTCGATCCTAGCTGGGGTGGTGAAAAGGGTCAGTATTATGGTTCTAATGTTGATAATGCTTTTCCTCTTTACCAACAGCCAGTATCATCTTGTAGCTCAACTAGTGCTAACAATGCTTTAGATGGGGGATTAGTGGATTCGCAGGTGAGTTCTTTTGGGGTTTATGACCTGTGCGCTGAGAGTCAGTCTATTTCTCAGTTCAATAAGGGAGTTGAGGAGGCGAATAAGTTTCTTCCTAGTCAAAGTGGTTTGTTTGTTAGCGCTGATATGAATAGATTACCTAAGAATTCGGAGAAGTGTAATGAGGCATTAGTAAATCCGGGATTGAAAAGAGACAAAGATGTTATAAGGGATAAATTCCAGGGAAGGAAGCATGGTTTTGGGGATGCTGAAGAAGAGAGATTTTCCAAACAGGCTGCTACATATGATGACTCCAAAGTGCGGTCAGATATGTTTGACAAGGTGCTGTTGCATCACGGTGGTGATAAGAATGAGCTCGTTGTTTCTCTTAGAGCAAACTTGCAAACAGCTGCTACCAAGAAGACGGAGCAAAATGATCAATCGAAAAGTGGTCCAAAGAGTCGTAAAAAAAAGGGTGGAAGGAAGGAAGTGGTGGATTTAAGAACACTTCTGACAACCTGTGCACAGTCTGTTGCTGCTGATGACCGCAGGACTGCAAATGACTATCTAAAGCAGATCAGGCAGCACTCTTCTCCTCTTGGTGATGGAAACCAGAGGCTGGCTCATTATATGGCTGATGGACTTGAGGCTCGTTTGGCTGGTACTGGTAGCCAGATTTACAAAGGTCTTATAAGTAAGAAAACAACTGCTGCAGATGTTTTAAAAGCTTACCTTTTATATCTTGCTGCATGTCCATTCAGGAAGCTGTCCAATTTTTTCTCTAACAAGTCCATTGCAAAGAGAACAAGAAAAGCTTCTAAAATCCATATCATAGATTTTGGCATCCTTTATGGGTTTCAGTGGCCAACTTTCATTCAAAGACAATCAATGAGAGAGGGTGGACCACCAAAAATTAGGATTACTGGAATAGATTTTCCACAACCAGGTTTTAGACCCGCAGAAAGGGTTGAGGAGACAGGGAGACGTTTGGAGAATTATGCGCAGGAATTTAAAGTTCCTTTCGAGTATCATGCAATTGCAAAGAGATGGGATACCATTCAACTGGAAGATTTTGACATTGATGAGGATGAGGTGCTTGTTGTGAATTGTATCTATCGATTGAAAAACTTGCCCGATGAAACAGTGTCAGTTGAAAGTTCAAGAAATATTGTTCTGAAATTGATAAGAAAACTTAAGCCTGATATTTTCATCCATGGCGTGGTTAATGGCTCCTACAATGCACCTTACTTTGTCACGCGATTTAGAGAAGCACTTTTTCATTACTCAGCACAGTTTGATATGCTTGAAACTATTGTGCCGCGTGAATATATTGAAAGGATGCTGATTGAGAGAGATCTCCTTGCTAGGGAGGCCCTAAATGTTGTGGCTTGTGAAGGATGGGAGAGAGTTGAGAGGCCAGAGACATACAAGCAGTGGAAGATCCGTAGCATCAGGGCTGGGTTTACTCAACTTCCCCTTGACTCAGAGATCAAAGAGAGGGCTTTACTGCAGGTTCACTCAGCTTACCACAAGGATTTTATGATTGATGAAGACAGTCGATGGCTGCTTCTGGGATGGAAAGGGCGGGTACTCTTTGCCTTGAGCACATGGCAACCAACTTAAAAGAATGCTACCTCTAACTCTAAAGGAAGAACTATGTGAAATGCACATTTTGTCTTCATTCTTTGCATGCCATAAAACTGTCCTACAGGCTACAGCTGTGCATCCAACTTTAAAGGTAAGCACTTAGCACCAAAAAAGTAATTGGCTTAGCTAAGATTACTATGGTGATTTGGTTTCCCGTTTCCGAAATAGCTTGATACAGGAAAAGAAGTTTCTTAAGCAAGAGATAGATTCCGTCTAGGTAGTTTGCATAAACCTGAGCTTCCACATTTTGTACATCACCACCAATTTTCTCAAAGATGGTGGAGATGATTTGTATTATGAGATGTAGCTATTTCTTTAGATGACATTAATACCAACTATGAACTTCCGATGCTTTGGTTACTTTGCAAAGTTTGGCTTATAAGGCTAATGGACTGATTTGCTGACTTATCTCTTCTCTATTATATAAGCCAAGAGGGGAGGGACATTTTGGTAATACCACTTTTGGTGTCCACCATTTAAATGTCTAAAATACCCTCCAGCTCTTCACAATCTCATATTATAGTAATTCTAATTATTTTACTATTTTAAAAAACCAATTAATTAGTGATTTTAAAAACATAATCTATTTTTGGCTAATTGTTAAACATCAATTCAAACGTCTGACTTTGTGTGATGTTTCCTAATTAAAATTTTAAAGGTTAATCAGGGAATCAGGCAAGGATTATAGAAAAATGGAAAGAATCATTTTAATCCCTGCCCGTAATCTCTTACCAAATCAGGAAAGGGATTTAAAAATCCCTGTAATCTCTCATCCCTCACGTCAGTAAAGAAAAAGGAATCAAATAAAATTACAAATTGATTACTGTTTCCAAAACTACAAATTGATTGATTATAGTATGTAAACCTAATAATCTCTATAAAGAGTTTCAGAGTTCCATCAGATAGTTCGTTGTGAAAAAGCTCCACCACCGCCAATACATGTAAGTAGACTCTTCTCATTGATTCATGCACAAATATAAACAAAAATTTGTGTTAATAGAGATATTCAATTGGAGCTATGTGCAATTGGTTATTGCAATGAAATGAATTATAGAGAAAATGATTTGTAATTTTATAGAGAAAACGGGTCATTACAATCAAATTTAATTAAATATCCATATTTGTCAAATTTATGATATTGTTTAAAATCAATATACCAATTTTCAGAGTGCTTTATTTAATTTGACATATTACCTTTTGAAATAAATCATGGTTTTGCAGGATTTACTTTCAGTTCTACGTTCGATTTTAAGTTGGGTGTTAAATTCATCGTGGCATACAATAACCAACGACATAAGGTATGTGCCCCATCAATCTCTTCACCAAAAAATAAATAGCAAAGTATATGCTTCTATTGATTTTAATTAATTATTTCATGCTTTTAGTTTTTCTTAAGAACATCTGATTAAAAGACCTTCAATAGAACAATTAGCTATTGTTCGAGAAATTTTTAAAGTAGGGTTCACATCTCCATATCAGGTGTCAAATAATAAAACATCTTCATTAAATGTCCATATTTGTCAAGTTAATGATATTGTTTATAATCAAATTTACCAATTTTCAGAGTGCTTAATTTAATTTGACAGATTATAATTTGATTAAAATCATGAACATCTGAAATAAAAAATGATTTTTGCAGATTTTACGTTCGATATTACATTCAGTTTAACGTTCAGATTTTAAGCTCATCACCTTTTAACAATAACCAACGATACAAGGTATGTGACCCATCAATCTCTTAGACAAAAAATAAATAGTTATATGCATGCTTCTATTTATTTTAACTAGTATTTTATGCACGCGATGCGTGCGTGAATTTTAGAGTGCATGTAAACCAACATTATCGTACAATGAATATTTTTATCCAATGGTTTAATACCTATTGGAAGATTCCATCACAAATTCATGGTTGAAAAGTTAAGGAGAAAAAAACATATTATCAACATATGCAAACATTATCACCTCCAGTCTTATATGCACGTGATGCGAGCGAAAGTATGAATTAAAGTTAAAATTAATTTGGTGCAACTAACATATCTCAATGAAAAATCAGAATCCCAGTTATGCTCTCCAACATTTAAAGAATCCTCTAAACCCTTATATAAATCAGCACGTATCTTATCTTGGTTGAGTGCAATCCACCTCAAATTATTGGCTTTCATTTTGACACGGTTATCGACAACAAATTGTTGGAGTAGACGATCGGCTCTCAAGGTTAGAGGATTAAGATTTTGTCGCGTCTATAACACAAAATACTTGTTTTGGTCAGAAAAATATAAGTATAAGATTTTAAGAATAACACGCACAAAAAGAGTTATTAGAAATATGCACCTGAAACGTGTATGCGTAGATTTCCGGCATGCCAACTTATTACCAGTCGAACTTCGATTGTTTAAATTCCAGTCGTAAGAACCCATAAGGAAACATTAGGGGACACTGCAGTGGGTCATAATAACCGACAATATTTTTGATATAACTCAATATATCGCCTAGTTACTGACTCTATCATAATATCCCTATCAAAATCATCAATAAAGTCGTAAATAAAAAACCACAAATGTTGTACGAATTTTATTGGAGAGTGGATAATGTAACTTGGTCACTAATTATTTTTTAAAAAAATATTATTTTAGGGTTATATTTAGATTAAAATCGAGTTTTTCCTTTCCGCTAAACCAAAAGTTTTTATTTAAAATATAAATAAAATAAATATTTTATTTTGATGCCATTTGTTTTTCTGTTAAAACGAAAGTTTTAATTTAAAATAAAATGATAGTTTATTTTGATGACCTTTTGTTTTTCTTTTATGCTAAAGCAAAAGTTTTACTTATCATTTTTCATTACTTTTGCAATCAATCACTAGTAGAAAAAACCCCTGTTGCAGCCCCCTTGTTGCAGCGTACAAGTATAAATACGCTTCAACAACCAGTCGGTCAACGCGGGTCAAACCCTTTAAAGGGTTATCGCAGCGTACATTTTAGTTGTTCGCAACAAATGCGTTTGTTGCAGCGTACAAAATAAAAGCCCGCAGCAACAACCCGAAGTTATTGCAGCGTACATGTTAATGCCCGCTGCAACAAGTCCGCGTTTCAAATTAAAATTTTTACTTTCCTAGTTGCAACGTACAAACCGCGCTCAATCTTTGTTCCTTCTCTGCTATAGCTCCAAGCCTTTTCCCTTAAACAAATATCCAAGGTCGCCGTCGAACTCAGCCCTGCGTCGCCGTCGAACCCAAGAGTTGCTCAGCCCTGCGTCGCTGTCTTGGTTCCGTTGGTTGCTCATCTCCCCGTCGCGTCGTGGTTCAGCCCTGCGTCGATGTCTTGGTTCCGTGGTTCCGTGGTTCAGCCCTGCGTCGCTGTCTTGGTTCCGTGGTTCAGCATCTCCCCGTCGCGTCGTGGTTCCGGTGGTTGCTCGGCGTCGTGGTTCCGGTGGTATGGTGTGTTCAATTTTTATTTTCGTTTTTTATTTTCGTTTTCAGATTAGGGTTCAATTTTAGTTTTTGATTTTCGTTTTGATTATTGTTTTTGATTTTCGTTTTTGATTTTCGTTTTGATTTTCGTTTTGATTTTCGTTTTTGAAACTTAACGACCCAACGAAGTAAATGGGGATTGCTATGTTTCCGAGTATAGATCTATTTCTTTAAAAAGCACACAGCCACTATTTAAGCTTGCTCATAACAAGTAATGGGGAATGGCCTAAGGGCTGTTGCTGACTGCTACTCACCCCTTCAGACTGTTGTTTGGATGTTATTTTGCTGATTTCCAAGAGGCTTTTGGATTACCTTTTTTTTTTAATTTTTTTAATTTATTTTACGGAGTATGCTCAAAGTGTTGAATACATCACTTAGATCAGTAGTATCAGGCCCTTCAAAAACATCAGTATTCACCCGTCTTCTTGGTAGAGTTGGGAAGGGGAACTCTTCATTTGCAGGACCTTACAAAATAATCTCTGTTATCCAACCATATGGGTTAAAATTCTGTTTTAAGATCTCAAACCTTTGTGTACAGACGATATGGGATGGCTGCTTGACTCAAGTTTACCTCAAGTCAGTTGTGAGTCAAAACCATTAAGTGGTCGTTGTAAACCCAAGACCTTCAGGAAATCACTGGCCTTTGTCCACACTGATTTAGACTATTTAGTATTTACACTGAAAAACAAGAGTTGAACATTTTCAAGGCTCTCACATATGCGCATGAACTAGCTCTTGTACCTAGGGCTGCAAATGAGCCGAGCCGAGTCGAGTAATAACCTTATCGAGCTAAGCTTGTTAAGGAACATTGGTATTCGAGCAGGCTCGAGCTTGAACGAGCTTTATTTTTTTTTTGTTCGAGCCAGGATCGTTTAATAAAATACTTTCTCGGGCTCGGCTTGAGCTTGCTCGTTTGTATTTCGAGCTCGAGCTCAAATCTTAACGAGCTTTAAACGGGTTTTAGTAAATGATCGAAAACCTATTCAATTCAAGGGTACTTATAGTGGCCATAAAGATTGACGAAATATGAAGAAGTAGCTAATTTGGAAGTCCAGCAAAATTCTTGTTGATTGTCGTGATTGAGAAGACTAATAGAGGAAGCAGGAAATATGAATGTATAATTGACAAAATTCAAGCAAATATGCATTGACTATTGAGTTTCTAGATATATAATTCCTAAAATTTGTTTACCTTTTACCATATTAAATTTAGACTTTACCATTATACAAAATAATACATATTCTATATTTAAATTTGTATTATTCTATTAAAATATTTTACAAGCTATAACGGAGTTATAAACGGGCTACTAACGAGTTACAAAAGAGATATAAACTGGCTGTTCGTGAACAATAACGAGCCGAACGGGATGTTGTTCGAGTAAAGCTCGTTTAACAAACGAGCCTTAAATATTTGCTCGAGCTCGTTCAATTGCTTAATGAACGAGCTTTGACCGAGCTTTGACCGAGCTTGTTCGCGAGTTGTTCGCGAACGTCCTAGCTCATTTGCACCCCTACTTGTACCTCTCAAAACCTTCCTCTAAGAAACTTTAGCATACGAGCCACACAAACATCATATATAAACTTGAAAGAAATAAGTAGTGTGATGCAGAACATCGTGCCCATTACCAACTGAACTCGTCAAATCTCAGCAATTAAAGATTATTTTTAACTGTAAGTCTGCTATCTTCTGAGCCCCACTTTTTATCAGCTTATTGGCTGCTGCTTTGTGGGTGCGACATTCCGGCCACCTGCCACTTTAGGATAGCTTTTAAATCCTGGAATACTAGAGCCTTGTTTGGAGTAAATGTAACACCCCGACAATTCCCATTTTCTAAAATAACCTCTTTTTAAGTATAACTGTAGGGAATTATCAAAGTATTATCGCCCGTGTAAAAACGTACGGCTTATTCAGAATTTTGCAGCGGAAAACATAAAACTAACTTTTGGGTTCATAATTAATCTATTACATATTAGGTCCAAAACAATTAACTGAAATAAGGAAATACGAATAGTACGACAAGTTTCAAATTCAAGTTAACAAATTGAATCACTTAATTAAACAAATAGAACTACAAGCTCTCTAATCCCGATCCCAATGATGCATCATCTTCAAACCTGTAGATGGGCAATGCTTATTGATCCTTAGAGACTGCTCACCAGAAATGGGTCATCACAGGATCAATAAGGCATAGCCATGATCAACACACACAAACAAGCACGTAATCAGCAAAGCTGAGTACTACATACTAAAGCAATAAAAATCCTAACATGATACTATTAACATAATTAAGGGCAAACAAAGCATGATAATCTAACGACCATACCTAATTAGACTAAGCTAGACTGGACTAGACTTTTTATAACAATAACATTATTTTAATTTAAATAGGCAATGGACCGAGTTTTCTAGCTAGGCGAGGTACGGGCGCGACTCCGTAACCTCAGTGACCTGCGATATCGAGGAACGTTTGACTGAAAATAGGACGCGGTGATCAATCCGGTCCGAATGAAAGGCCATGGGCTACCACCATGAACCCCAACTCCTGTTTGTCCGTCACTTTAGACGTGCACAGTCTAAAGCTATTGCTACTCAGTTTCACTTTACATGATTTACAAATTGACACCCTGTTATGACTCAACAATCACATAAGGCATGCAACTCACATTTATTTATAACTGTTTTTATCTTGGAATTGAGTAAGTGATCACAAAGGCATCTAACAAGACTCATTCCAATTAACTCCAATCTTTTCTTTAATACTAATTAACCCCTGAATATGGGTATAAGGTTTCAACTTACTAAATGAGGTCCTCCGCCCTCATAAAGTAGTGAAAAGCTAAAAAGGGAACAACAATTAACTGATCTGAATTATATACTAAACAATCTAGTGTTCCCAATCAAACATGTTTGCATCAATCTTCCATACTAACATGTTATAATCCTCAAAATGCAATAAAGGTTTAATATGTTCATCCAACAGTATCAAACATGCAGTTTCAACCCGACTAAGTTCATCAACAACATTAACATAACCAGGTTCATCAATAATACACATGGTTTCAACAATTAGCACACATTCCAAGCACACAGGTATGTACGTACCTTGTGTAAACAAACTGATAGGCCACTTTAACACTTTCAAAAGTCGCCTAAAGAGAATTCTCCGCCTAAAACAACCAATAAATAATCTCAATCAATTTCTGATCATTGACAACCATAATAAAGCATTCTAATTGCATCCTAAGCATATTTAGAACTTTCCCCAATATCAAAACTTAAACATTTGATTTCCTAGAATCATAATTGTTGAATTAGTTATTGAAATTCGTTGAAAACTTTTGCAAACATCGTACTTTAAATTTTCCGCACTATAGATTCATTTAAAAGCTTCACCATGGTCAATCTACGTCCCTAGTACATTGAAACAACAAATTTAATAATCCATACTCGACCTACCATGATTTACAATCATAAAAACCTTGAATTTCATACTTTAATCAATCAAAAAACTAATATTTCAATGCATTTATATAATCTGAAAATAAAATAATATTGTTTAAATTATAATATACGAATCTGAAAATTAATAATTCAATTACGCACGTGTAAAAATCTGAAATTTGCAAATTAAACCATGAGACTTATAATCTAAATTCAAGAATCATAATTTAAGCTAAAAATATATACAATTAAGACATTCAATTAGTCTAGGGTTTAAGGGTTTAACCGAATAAGGGAAGGGGGAGAACTGCCGGCGACGAGGAAGGCTGGGCGGCACGCGGCGGTGCGGCGAGGAAGGCTGGGCGGCACGCGGCGGTGCGGCGAGGTGGTGTTGCTGGCAAAACAATCAAGGCATGGTTTGAGAGCCATGAAAAGGAAACGAAAGAAAGGAAAACACGACGGGAGAACGGAAATAAGGAGGAGGAATCTACCGTGCAAGGGTGGACGACGAGGACGGCGGTTATTGCCGAACCACGAGCGCTCAGCGTGGTGGTGGTGCTGTGCGAGAACAAGAACCGGTTGAGGAGGAGATCAAGAAAACGAACAAGAGAAAGAGAACGACAAGAGAGAAGGTGAGCGTTACCAGTGGCGACGGGATGCCGGTGACGTGCTGGTGGGTCCGGCGGCGTGAGCAGCGGCAGCAAGGAGGAGGGTGTTGAGGGTTTGGTGCTTGTTACGTGAACAGTGAAGGAGCAAGAGGAGGGTTTTTTTTTTTTTTTTTGTGTTTCTTTGGGTTCACGTGCATTAGAAAAGGGGAGGGAGTATTTTTATTGGTTTGGGCTTTTACCCAATTGGGCTAGGAGTAGGGTTTAGGTTATTGAATCCGAAATGGTTAGGGTTGCTTGCTAATTTCAATCGAACGTGATTTCGAAATTCGAATTCGTTTTAACGTAAAATTCAAAAATACATTTTGATTTCATAAATCATTAAAATTATTCAAAATGAAATAAAATAATTATATTTTAATTACACATTCATTTCCGAAATCCGTAAATTATATTTAAATGTATTAATATACGTTAAAATATATAAACAAAATATATAAAATTACGGGGGATTACAATCTACCCCTCTTAAAAGAAGTTTCGTCCCGAAACTTGACACGAAAATTCACATATCTTTCCAAACTTTTCAACTTATTCTTATTGTAGAAGCACTTTGTGCCACTCTTGTTCACTCTTTTGCCAACAAAGAGTTACTTGCAATATTCAAGAACACATTTTCTTATGCGGAGAATCTATTTACTTGCATCAACATGTAGAAGTGGCTAAAAATAAGCATAAAATGCATAAAAATACCATAAAAATAGGTAAAAAGCGCGAATTTCTATCGCATTCTACCCCCCTTAAAGAAAACGAGTTACGCCCTCGTAACTCACCTCAGGAAATAACTCTGGATACTTGATCTTCATTTCAGCTTCGGCTTCCCACGTTGCCTCTTCGTACTCGTGGTTTGACCAAAGCACTTTCACTATGCTGACGTCCTTATTGCGTGTACTACGCACTTTTCTATCAAGGATTTTCACAGGCCTTTCTTCGTATGTGAGGCTACTATCGATCTGGATTCTCTCAGGCTCTAAGATATGACGCTCATCAGGGATATAGCGCTTTAGTTGGGAAATGTGAAACACGTCGTGCATCTTTTCGAACTCCATTGGCAAGGCTAACTTGTAAGCTACTTTCCCTATTCGTTGCAGAATCTCATATGGGCCTACATACTTGGCACTTAGCTTCCCCTTTTTCCCGAATCTCATCACACCCTTGGTTGGTGATACTTTCAAGAACACTTTATCACCTACTGCAAATTCATCATCTCTTCTTTTCAGATCAGCATAACTCTTTTGCCTATCCTGGGCAGCTTGAATTCTAGCCTGAATCATTTTTACATTCTTGACAGTCTCCTCAATGAATTCCGTTCCCAAGATTATATTTTCACTGAAATCATTCCAGCAGGTGGGACTTCTACATTTTCTCCCATATAGTGCCTCAAAAGGTGCCATCTTAATGCTTGCATGGTAGCTATTGTTGTATGAGAATTCGATCAAGTCTAGATGGTCTTCCCAACTACCCTTAAAGTCAATCGCACAAGCCCTCAACATATCTTCCATAGTCTGGTTTGTTCTCTCAGTCTGACCATCGGTTGCAGGGTGGAAAGCAGTGCTCATTTTCAAAGTTGTCCCAAGGTTCAACTGGACCTTTTGCCAAAATTTCGAGAGGAATCTTGAATCACGGTCTGAGATAATATCGGTTGGGACCCCATGCAACCTCACTACATGCTTAATGTATGTCCTTGCAAGCTGTTTCTTTTTCCAAGTCTCTTTAATCGGAATAAACACGGCTGATTTTGTTAGACGATCCACAATCACCCAAATGGTATCATTTCCGTTCTTTGATCTAGGCAAGGCAGTAACAAAATCCATAGAAATGGAATCCCACTTCCATCCAGGCACTTCTAAAGGTTGAACTTTCCCCATGGGTCTTTTGTGGTCTATTTTTACTTTCTGACAGGTTAGGCATCTAGACACAAACTCAGCAACTTCCCGTTTCATATTAGGCCACCAATAGATTTGTTTCAGGTCTTTGTACAATTTGTCACCCCCAGGGTGCACAGAATATGGAGTATTATGCCCCTCATCCATAAGACGTCTCTTGAGTTCTTCACACTTCTGTGGTACACACCATCTCCCTTTGAACCTCAAACTACCATCCTCATGAAACTTGAAATCTACTTCTTTCCCTTGACCCATCTTTTCTTTGATTCTCTCTAGGCACTCATCCCCGGCTTGACTTTCTCTAATCTCCTCGAATATAGACAACCCCAATGATAATGCGCTCAGTTTTGCTTTGGTTTCCCCAGGGTTTACTATTTCCAGGCTAAGTCTCTGCATGTCTCGACACAACTCTTCAGGCACTACCAAGACATTCATACTATGGCTAGATTTTCTACTCAATGCATCGGCAACTACGTTTGCTTTCCCCTCATGGTACTGGATGTTCAAATCATAGTCTTTGATCAACTCTAACCATCTTCTTTGTCTCATGTTGAGATCTTTCTGGGTGAAAATGTATTTTAGGCTTTTGTGGTCTGTGAAGATCTTACATGTTGCCCCATAGAGGTAATGTCTCCAAATTTTCAAAGCGAAAACAATCGCAGCTAGCTCTAGATCGTGGGTAGGGTAATTAGCCTCATATGGTTTTAATTGACGCGACGCATACGCAATCACCTTCCCATTTTGCTGTAATACACACCCCAACCCATTCTTCGACGCATCACTATACACCTCAAACCCTTCATTCCCATCAGGCAAGGTTAAAACAGGTGCTGAGGTTAAACGCTCTTTGAGAATTTGGAAGGCTTCCTCACATTTTTCGCTCCACTCAAATTTTGATTCTTTCTTCATCAAGTTGGTTATGGGTCTTGCTATCTTTGAGAAATCTCTCACAAATCTCCTATAATACCCAGCTAGACCTAAGAAACTCCGAATATCAGACACATTCTTCGGGGTAGGCCACTCACTCACAGCTTGAATCTTGGCAGGATCCACAGAGACTCCTTCCTTTGACACATAATGCCCCAAAAATGCTACCTTTTCCAGACGGAACTCGCACTTAGAGAACTTTGCATACAACTGGTTCTTCCTAAGCGTCTCCAAGATAACCCTCAAATGTTCGTCATGTTCCTTTTCATTCCTCGAATAGATCAGAATATCATCAATGAATACCACCACAAACTTATCTAGGAACTCATGGAAAATCCTATTCATCAGGTCCATAAAGATGGCGGGTGCATTGGTTAACCCAAAAGGCATTACTGTAAACTCATAATGGCCATAACGAGTCCTAAATGCAGTCTTAGGAATGTCTTTTTCAGCTACCCTCAATTGGTGATATCCCGAACGCAAATCAATCTTTGAGAATACACTTGCCCCGTTCAACTGGTCAAACAGGTCATCTATCCTAGGCAAAGGATATTTGTTTTTGATTGTTACGTTGTTCAACTCCCTATAATCAATACATAGCCGCATACTCCCATCTTTCTTTTTGACAAACAATACCGGAGCTCCCCACGGTGATGCACTAGGCCTAATGTACCCCTTGTCGAACAAGTCCTGCAATTGTATTTTTAACTCACTCATTTCTGGGGGTGCCATCCTATAAGGTGCTTTGGATATAGGTGCAGTTCCGGGATTTAACTCTATGGTAAATTCAAGGGTTCTAGCCGGTGGCATACCCGGAATCTCATCCGGAAATACATCTACAAATTCTCTTACGATTGGGACATCCCCTATCTCTACCCCAACTTTCTTACTCACATCTTGGACACTACAGAAAAATAGTTCACACCCTTTATTGACCAGTTTCCTCACTTGTAATGCGGAGATCACCCCAAAGTTCCCAGACTTCCCAAAACGTCTATATGATATTGATTTCCCAGTAGGGTTCTTTAGGCTTACTTTCTGAATCTCGCAGTCTATCCTGGCCTTGTATAAGCTTAGCCAATCCATCCCCAGAATCACATCTAGGTCCCCCAAACTAAATTCTATCAAATTAGATGGAAAAGTGCAATCTTTTATTTTCAAAGGCAAGTTCTTAAATAATTTCGTACACCTTATTGTTGCACCATTAGGCATACTAACAGGTGAATCAATTGCCTCAAAATCTACTAACTTCAAATTTTTAACAATAGAGGTCGAAATAAAAGAATATGTTGCCCCTGAATCAAACAATGTTTTAACAGGTAAGGAGTTGATAGAGAAAGTACCCGAAACTACGTCTGCAGAACGTTCAGCTTCATTTCTACTCATTACGAACAGCTTTCCGGGAGCCTTGATGTTATTGTTGTTTCCATTGGCAGGTTTGTTTTGGTTTCCCTGGTTGTTTGGTGCCCCAGCAGGCTTCGAACCTTGGTTCCCCGAATGGTTAAACCCTGGTTTCCCTTGGTTACTACTCCCACTACCATTCTGCTCTCTCTTCTGCTTTGTAAAGCACTCATACTCTCTATGCCCCTTCTTACGACAGTAGTTGCAAGTCACCAATTCCCCTTTACAGTCCTTCCCAGGGTGATTGTTGTTGCACATCTTACAGTGATGCACTCTGTTAGGCTGGTTTTTGTTGGTGTAGTTATTCCCCTGGTTATTCCTTCCCTGAAAGTTGCCATTACCATTACCATCCCCATTTCCATTTCTATTCCTTTTGAAGTTCCCCTGACTTCCCCCAGCATTAAACTCTTTCCTTTTATCCCCAACAACAATGTTCTTTTTGTCCCTCCTGGTCTGCAGGCCATAAATATGGGCAGCTCTCCCATACACAATGTCTAAGGACGTAAAGGTTTCCCCGCCTAATCCCAGTTGGATTTCATCGGTTAACCCCTGTTCAAACCTCTGAGCCTTTAGTTCCTCAGTAGCTACCACCTCAGGTGCAAACCTCGACAAAGCTATAAACTTACTGTAGTATTCAGCGATGGTCATATTCCCCATCCTAAGGTTGATAAATTCCTGGGCTTTCTGCTTCCTCATAAAAGGAGGATAGAACTTCCCCCTCAAGGCAACAATAAAAGAATCCCAATTGAATCCCTCAGCAGCGCTTAGTCTAGTGCCATTTTCCCTCCACCAAAGGTCGGCCTCATCTTTCAGGTAGAGGACAGCTTGGCCTACTTTCATATGCTCAGGACAGTTTACCGCCCCAAATAGTTTCTCAAATTCCCTGATCCAGTTTTCAAGGAAGGTGGGGTCTGCCTGCCCCTTAAAGTATGGTGGCTTAACTTTCGCAAGCCTTTCAAACATGTCCCCTGCAGAATCGGGACGCTCAGTTCTTTCCTGGGTTAGTTTTTCCGCCAAGAGGCGAATAGCAGCAGCTAGGTCACTATTATTGGCCATCCTAGAGCGCGACCTGAAATTAATATGCTCTAGTTCAAGTTCGAAACTTTACTTACATTATCCTCTAGCAATGCAATATCACATTAACATTCAAAATGCACACGAAATGAACAATCATGCAAAACATTCAACTGAGAGACAAGGAATAACTTCAATCATCACGAATAATAAGTTAGAATAAAAGAAGAAAACATTCCATTTGCGTGCCCGTAAAACTCTGATCTTTTAGATAGTCAATAATCTAGCTTTTATTCCTCAGAAGAATGTCAATAACAATCCTAAATATTAACACACACCTGTTCTCAAAATGACGTAAAAAGGTTCTACGATATAACATAAACTATGGTTGGGCGGATTGTCCAACATTTTTCTCACACACAACTAAATATGTAAGCAAAGCTAAAGGGAAACGTCATCAGACTTGTCCTTTGATTCGCTATAACCTTCTAGGGTGAATAACTCATATTTAAGTTCATCATCGTCATCCATATCAAAATAATAAGCTTCTTTTCTTGGCCTAGAGGATCTTCGTAGACCTTGAAGTTGATGATTAGCTTCCTCAGGCTCAGGCTCAGGTTCAGGTTCATGTTCGGGCTCAAACTCAAACTCAGGTTCAACCTCCAATTCATGTTCGAATTCAAACTCAAATTCTTGTTCGAACTCAAACCCAAATTCATGCTCAAACTCAGGCTCCGAATCGCTTTCAGGTCTCAAAACAGCTTGATAAATATCGACTCTAGTTTGCCCTCTAGCACGATCAAATTCACGAAGGGCTTCATCATCACTATCAGGTTCTCCTGCTCTTAAAACTCGACGCAAAACAAGTTCATGGCTGGTGTAACTGTTAATGTCAGACTCGTAATCCATTTCATTTTCATCATCGCTTAGAACAATAGGGTTAGAATTGCTCCCTATTCTATTTCCTTGTATGCCAGACATGATTAGTGATCTATAACAATTAAACATAGTTTCTATGTTAGTAATTAGTACTCTCACTTACCGTATGATCCCACAACACACAATAAGTAAGAATATATATATCAATCGCAATGCATAGGGAAGACACGACAGTTAGCAGGTAGAGAAATTACAATCATGTTGACATAATGCATGCACAATGCTTCTATTCTATATGCCTTTTCCTATACTACCCAACTCTCAAAATAATCATAGTATATGAAACATTGAAGTATAAAAGGATAAACAAGAATGATTTATAAGAATTAGATTGATTAAAAGAATAATTATTAAACGATAAATAATTAAATAAATTTTTTTTTTTTTTTTTTTTTTTACGGTACTGTAGCAGCAGCAGTAAAAATTTTTTTTTTTTTTTTTTTTTTTTTTTTTTTTTTTTGAAATATTAATTTAAATTTCAAAAGAATCGAAATACATTTATTCGCATAAAAACGTATTTCAAAGCACGATTCAAGAGTCAATATTAAAATAAATTCAAACATTTCTAGCTAATAACTTTAAATTTATTCACTAGTGTGAAATTACTTTTACATAACTAATTAGTTGGTTAGGCGCCTAAGATATAAAAGGTAGACACGAAATGTCAGTAAAAACCTTTAGCTCAAAAATACCACTTTGTAACACCCCGACAATTCCCATTTTCTAAAATAACCTCTTTTTAAGTATAACTGTAGGGAATTATCAAAGTATTATCGCCCGTGTAAAAACGTACGGCTTATTCAGAATTTTGCAGCGGAAAACATAAAACTAACTTTTGGGTTCATAATTAATCTATTACATATTAGGTCCAAAACAATTAACTGAAATAAGGAAATACGAATAGTACGACAAGTTTCAAATTCAAGTTAACAAATTGAATCACTTAATTAAACAAATAGAACTACAAGCTCTCTAATCCCGATCCCAATGATGCATCATCTTCAAACCTGTAGATGGGCAATGCTTATTGATCCTTAGAGACTGCTCACCAGAAATGGGTCATCACAGGATCAATAAGGCATAGCCATGATCAACACACACAAACAAGCACGTAATCAGCAAAGCTGAGTACTACATACTAAAGCAATAAAAATCCTAACATGATACTATTAACATAATTAAGGGCAAACAAAGCATGATAATCTAACGACCATACCTAATTAGACTAAGCTAGACTGGACTAGACTTTTTATAACAATAACATTATTTTAATTTAAATAGGCAATGGACCGAGTTTTCTAGCTAGGCGAGGTACGGGCGCGACTCCGTAACCTCAGTGACCTGCGATATCGAGGAACGTTTGACTGAAAATAGGACGCGGTGATCAATCCGGTCCGAATGAAAGGCCATGGGCTACCACCATGAACCCCAACTCCTGTTTGTCCGTCACTTTAGACGTGCACAGTCTAAAGCTATTGCTACTCAGTTTCACTTTACATGATTTACAAATTGACACCCTGTTATGACTCAACAATCACATAAGGCATGCAACTCACATTTATTTATAACTGTTTTTATCTTGGAATTGAGTAAGTGATCACAAAGGCATCTAACAAGACTCATTCCAATTAACTCCAATCTTTTCTTTAATACTAATTAACCCCTGAATATGGGTATAAGGTTTCAACTTACTAAATGAGGTCCTCCGCCCTCATAAAGTAGTGAAAAGCTAAAAAGGGAACAACAATTAACTGATCTGAATTATATACTAAACAATCTAGTGTTCCCAATCAAACATGTTTGCATCAATCTTCCATACTAACATGTTATAATCCTCAAAATGCAATAAAGGTTTAATATGTTCATCCAACAGTATCAAACATGCAGTTTCAACCCGACTAAGTTCATCAACAACATTAACATAACCAGGTTCATCAATAATACACATGGTTTCAACAATTAGCACACATTCCAAGCACACAGGTATGTACGTACCTTGTGTAAACAAACTGATAGGCCACTTTAACACTTTCAAAAGTCGCCTAAAGAGAATTCTCCGCCTAAAACAACCAATAAATAATCTCAATCAATTTCTGATCATTGACAACCATAATAAAGCATTCTAATTGCATCCTAAGCATATTTAGAACTTTCCCCAATATCAAAACTTAAACATTTGATTTCCTAGAATCATAATTGTTGAATTAGTTATTGAAATTCGTTGAAAACTTTTGCAAACATCGTACTTTAAATTTTCCGCACTATAGATTCATTTAAAAGCTTCACCATGGTCAATCTACGTCCCTAGTACATTGAAACAACAAATTTAATAATCCATACTCGACCTACCATGATTTACAATCATAAAAACCTTGAATTTCATACTTTAATCAATCAAAAAACTAATATTTCAATGCATTTATATAATCTGAAAATAAAATAATATTGTTTAAATTATAATATACGAATCTGAAAATTAATAATTCAATTACGCACGTGTAAAAATCTGAAATTTGCAAATTAAACCATGAGACTTATAATCTAAATTCAAGAATCATAATTTAAGCTAAAAATATATACAATTAAGACATTCAATTAGTCTAGGGTTTAAGGGTTTAACCGAATAAGGGAAGGGGGAGAACTGCCGGCGACGAGGAAGGCTGGGCGGCACGCGGCGGTGCGGCGAGGAAGGCTGGGCGGCACGCGGCGGTGCGGCGAGGTGGTGTTGCTGGCAAAACAATCAAGGCATGGTTTGAGAGCCATGAAAAGGAAACGAAAGAAAGGAAAACACGACGGGAGAACGGAAATAAGGAGGAGGAATCTACCGTGCAAGGGTGGACGACGAGGACGGCGGTTATTGCCGAACCACGAGCGCTCAGCGTGGTGGTGGTGCTGTGCGAGAACAAGAACCGGTTGAGGAGGAGATCAAGAAAACGAACAAGAGAAAGAGAACGACAAGAGAGAAGGTGAGCGTTACCAGTGGCGACGGGATGCCGGTGACGTGCTGGTGGGTCCGGCGGCGTGAGCAGCGGCAGCAAGGAGGAGGGTGTTGAGGGTTTGGTGCTTGTTACGTGAACAGTGAAGGAGCAAGAGGAGGGTTTTTTTTTTTTTTTTTTGTGTTTCTTTGGGTTCACGTGCATTAGAAAAGGGGAGGGAGTATTTTTATTGGTTTGGGCTTTTACCCAATTGGGCTAGGAGTAGGGTTTAGGTTATTGAATCCGAAATGGTTAGGGTTGCTTGCTAATTTCAATCGAACGTGATTTCGAAATTCGAATTCGTTTTAACGTAAAATTCAAAAATACATTTTGATTTCATAAATCATTAAAATTATTCAAAATGAAATAAAATAATTATATTTTAATTACACATTCATTTCCGAAATCCGTAAATTATATTTAAATGTATTAATATACGTTAAAATATATAAACAAAATATATAAAATTACGGGGGATTACAGTAAAGGAAGTTCCTAGAGTATTTTTCAACCTCCTCCATTATTAGGCAAAAGAGATATCTGATTCCAATAGGTTTAAAGGATAAATAACACCACATTTTTGCCGACTGAAGCCTATCAGCATATATGAAAGGCTTCTTACAGCCCAGGTTACAGGATTTTATTCTGGCATTACCCTTCTTCCTTCCCCGAGGTTACGTAAGCACTTAGTTCCGCACTTGAATGCTGCGTTAATGCCAATAACTTGAATAATGTGATTGCTACGTGGTGATGTGGTAGATAGTTAATTTCCTGTTACATGCATTCTATGAGAAATATCTGAATTTGGCCCTCGAACTATTTTCGTTTGATTTTCGTTTTGATTTTCGTTTTGAGTTTCGTTTTGATTTTCGTTTTGATTTTCGTTTTTATTTTGATTTTTTTGGCTGTTTTTCAATTATTTCTTTAATTTGCAGTTAATTGTGAAGATGGGTAGATACGCATATGGTTGAAGAGAGGGGCGATGATCGTACTGCCAGCATAATCTATCATCGTGCTTGTTCGAATTTCAACAATTGCATAAGGTATTGATATATCTAATTATCTTCATAAAATTTCTCTTTTCCTCTTTTGAAAGTTGAAATCAATAGTACAGTAAGTGCATATCATTTTTACGATAAATAAAATTTGGATAAGTATAGTAAGTGTAATAATAAAACGTGTACATTAGTATTCTATGCTTAAGTATCCATTCCGTTTTACTTATTAGGACTGTTTTTGGACTTCTAATATCACTTCAGTGAAGCATTGATAAACTTAAATGATGTAACCAAAGATTTGCGGAACTTCTTAATGATTTTGTGACTTCTTAATATATGTGTTTATGTGTGGAACCTTTTGTTGTTGTTATTAGTAATGAGTCGTCGTTGGATGTATGGTGACCATACTACGGCAGAATACTTGAGTGGGGTCGCAGAGTTCATTAGATGTGCTTTAGCACACCAACGGAGTACAAAAGCCGAAAAAATCTATTGTCCCTGCCGTGATTGTAACAATATCAAGCGGTTAGGTGACATTGATGAAATTGAGGATCATTTATTTCGCCGTGGGTTTAAGCAAGATTACCATGTTTGGTTTTGGCATGGTGAAACAATACCTGATCGTCCAAGTTCTAGTGTCCATGAATTTGATGTTCAGAGTAATGAGAGTGATGATGATATTTATGAGAATAATGAGACGGATGATGATGAGGAAGAAGATGATGAAATAAATGAGATGATGGATGGGCTGAAAGATCACTTGGACGAACGACCTCAGATGTTCGAACAAGTATCAAAGGCTGCTGAAACTCCATTGTATCCCGGTTGTACAAAATTCAGCAAGTTGGAATGTGTGTCAATACTTTACAACCTCAAATGTAAAGGTGGTTGGAGAGATGAACACTTTGACACCTTATTGGAGTGGGTAGGTGAATTTTTGCCGGAAGGGAATGATATCCCACCTCTACCTATTATGCCAGGAAATTGATGTGTCCCTTAGGCTTAGAGGTCGACAAGATAGATGCTTGCCCAAATGATTGTATGCTTTACAGAAAAGAGCATGAACATTTGGATGAGTGTCCAACATGCGGCGCATCTCGTTACAAACGCAAAGGGGCAAATTCAGCTAAGAGGGGCCCGCCTGCTAAGTCTTTGTGGTATCTTCCAATCATACCTAGGTTTGAGCGTATGTTTTCATTGAAGAAACAAGCAAAAAACTTAAGGTGGCATGCGGAAGTGAGGAAGAAAGATGGACTCCTTCGACATCCTGCAGATTCTGTTCAATGGAGAAATATTGATAAGAAATATCCTGAATTTGGTAAGGAGGTTAGAAATCTAAGGCTTGCTTTATGTGCAGATGGTGTGAATCCATATGGAACTCTAAGCAGTCAACATAGCACATGGCCGGTTCTTCTAGCAATTTATAATCTTCCTCCATGGCTGTGTATGAAGCGGAAGCATATCATGTTATCACTCCTCATCTCGGGGCCTAAGCAACCTGGAAATGACATAGATGTGTACCTGGCTCCACTCATAGATGATTTGAAATTATTGTGGAATGAAGGTGTTTCAATGTTCGATGCACACACCAATTCAAGCTTTACATTGCGAGCTATGGTTTTTTGTACCATAAATGATTTTCCGGCATATGGAAACTTGTCTGGATACAAAACCAAAGGAGAACAAGCATGCCCTATATGTGAAGAGGACATGAAGCCCACATGGTTGCATAATTTCAAGAAAAATGTTTACCCAGATTTCAGGAAGCACCTCAGTCGATATCACCCTTATCGTAAGAAGAAGAAAGAATTCAATGGGTTACACGAGGAAAGAGTAGCTCGTACGCCTTTGACAGGATCACAGGTTTATGAACGAATAAAAAATTTGATTCTTATTACACGACTAATATGCATAGTTTTAAGTTTCTAAAACTCATTCGAACCTAATTATGCACATTTAAGGCTCGTTGGGTCGTTATAGGTCATATATTGAGCTAAAATGACATTTTCGCTCCCAACTTTGAACTAAAGAACCTAAACACTCATTTTAATCTTATTACATGACTAATATGCATAGTTTTAAGTTTCTAAAACTCATTCGAACCTAATTATGCACATTTAAGGCTCGTTGGGTCGTTATAGGTCATATATTGAGCTAAAATGACATTTTCGCTCCCAAATTTGAACTAAAGAACATAAGGACTCATTTGATTCTTATTACACGACTAATATGCATAGTTTTAAGTTTCTAAAACTCATTCGAACCTATTTATGCACATTTAAGGCTCGTTGGGTCGTTATAGGTCATATATTGAGCTAAAATGACATTTCCGCTCCCAACTTTGAACTAAAGAACCTAAGGACTCATTTGATTCTTATTACATGACTAATATGCATAGTTTTAAGTTTCTAAAACTAATTCGAACCTATTTATGCACATTTATGGCTCGTTGGGTCGTTATAGGTCATATATAGAGCTAAAATGACATTTCCGCTCCCAACTTTGAACTAAAGAACCTAAGGACTCATTTGATTCTTATTACATGACTAATATGCATAGTTTTAAGTTTCTAAAACTCATTCGAACCTATTTATGCACATTTAAGGCTCGTTGGGTCGTTATAGGTCATATATTGAGCTAAAATGACATTTTCGCTCCCAACTTTGAACTAAAGAACCTAAGGACTCATTTGATTCTTATTACACGACTAATATGCATAGTTTTAAGTTTCTAAAACTCATTCGAACCTAATTATGCACATTTAAGGCTCGTTGGGTCGTTATAGGTCATATATTGAGCTAAAATGACATTTTCGCTCCCAAATTTGAACTAAAGAACCTAAGGACTCATTTGATTCTTATTACATGACTAATATGCATAGTTTTAAGTTTCTAAAACTCATTCGAACCTATTTATGCACATTTAAGGCTCGTTGGGTCGTTATAGGTCATATATTGAGCTAAAATGACATTTTCGCTCCCAAATTTGAACTAAAGAACCTAAGGACTCATTTGATTCTTATTACATGACTAATGTTAATTGACTATTGTTATAGGAATTTTCGCATCCAAAGAAGTCGAATTCTAAGCCTAAGTCCAACTTAGAGGTCGTGGGTAGTTGTGATCGTAAAACACAAGAATCAACCACCAAAAGCAAGAAAGCGGGACTTGTACACGATGCAATTCAAGGTCTTGGCCCGTCATGCAAATACTTGCAGTTTATCATGACTTCGGCGCCTGATGATATATATGATAATACTACCATCCCATTGGCGGCCTCAGTTTGGCACTCGGATTTTGATCAAGAAACATACATAACTGCGTCTGATATAGGAGAGTTCCTTCGCGGGGCGTGCTTAAACATTTCAGCGATCCAAGTCTACATATTGTAATTAAATGTTTTATTGTTGTTAATATAACTATTATTTCTTTGAAGTTTTTTCTCTTTATCGATCTTAATAGTGTAATCTTGTTTATTTTGTAGGTGTTTATTGCACGATCATGCCAAATCATTTGAAATGTCTCGGATTTCGTTCATTTGTCCCGAGATTATGTCAAGCACTAGAATCAAGGCCGACCCTGGAGCGCCAACAATGTATTTGAAAAACATTTTCCAAGCTGAAATTGAAAAGGAGAAGATGGGTAATCCTAACCTAACTAATTGGTTTTTAATCCCATATAATCAAGAGTAAGTGTGTTATATTATATAAGTTTCATATAAAATATTAATTATTATTGTTATTAAATATTTAATATATCATTTATAAATTATACAGAAATCATTGGAATTTATACGTGATGGACCTACGTAGAGGTTATGTATATATTTTCGATTCTGCTAGAGATCCACGTCGAACAGATTATGCATGGGGAATCTTGAGTTTGTAAGTTCTTTTGCTTACAAATTACATTAGTCTTTAAGAAACCTAAGCCAAAATCATATTCATGAGTACCCATGTTTCGTTAATTTTCTAGGGCATACCAAGTGTACAAGTGCAATGGTGGGCATTGTCCGAATAAAACGAGTTTTAAGTCGTGTAAACCCATTCATATAGAGGTATAACATGTTTCTTAATTAGCTTTTTGCTTTGTTTTTATTAATTATTGGCCTTGCAAGATAAAGTATTATGTTTCTTAATCAGTGTGCTCAACAAATCGGCGGAACTGAGTGTGGCTATTACGTTATGAAGTTCATGTTAGAGATAGTCACGTTACAACATGACTATGAAGGCCGGCTAGATGAGGTAATTAAGTAACTAATTGATTCGTATTCTAGACTATTAATACATTGTCATTAGTTGCTTGAATGTTAAAATGTGACATTTCATTTGCATTTAATCGATCTAATGCTCCATCAATTTTTTGTTTTTGTAAGGTCTATACTCCGAGGACTGCGCCTTATGCTAGTGAGGAAATTGATGTGGTTCGTGAGCAATGGGCGAAGTTTTTTACCACCAAGTATTTA
Organism: Spinacia oleracea; assembly: GCF_020520425.1. NCBI lineage: Eukaryota > Viridiplantae > Streptophyta > Magnoliopsida > Caryophyllales > Amaranthaceae > Spinacia > Spinacia oleracea. The sequence continues at coordinate 22,503,603 of NC_079491.1, read as the reverse complement.
TTATTGACCTGAGGGCGTTTGATCGTGTTGGTTTAGATGTTATAGAACAATCTTTTATGTTAAAATGTATGCGTACGTTGAAATTGGAACGTAAATATATTTAAATGTATCGGTATGTGCACTTTTGGTTTTGGGATATATACAAAACTCCAGTTGTTGTTTTTATATTTGTTATACAGGTTGCGTTATTCTATTATTGTTTTGACAGGTTTCTATATTTGGTGCAAGGCACTCTAGGTATCCCTAAACAAAATTAGAATTTTCCCGCCAAAAGTGCTTTTTTGCAGCGTACATATATGTTGTACGCTGCAACAAGGGAAAAAAATTTCGCAAAAATTCAGACTTGTTGCAGCGTACAAATAAATGTACGCTGCAAAAAATTGAGTAATTCAGACTTGTTGCAGCGTACAAATAAATGTACGCTGCAAAAAGTTGAGTGTGTTGCAGCGGGCTTTTATATGTACGCTGCAACAAGTCCAAAATTTTGCCAATTTTTTGGCACTTGTTGCAGCGTACATCTAAAAGCCCGCTGCAACAAATCACTTTTTGCAGCGAACTTGTACGCTGCAACAAGTTCAGAGTTGTTGCAGGCCCCCCAGTTGCAGCATACGATGTACGCTGCAACAGGGGTCTAAAAGCCCGCTGCAATAAGGGTTTTTTCTACTAGTGAATTGTTCTGGGGATCTGGAATACTCTTGGGGGTTGTTTGGTTGACATTTAAAAATGGGAGAAGCGGGAATTCATGGGAATTTATAGATTGGCTAGTTGTTTGGTTGACATAAAAAAGTAGAAATGGAGGAAGTTGGAATTCATGGGAATTTTGAATTCCTACAAAACATGGGAAGTAAATACCTAGCCCCCCCTTGGTCAATCAAAGATCATGGGAATTTCTAATTCTCATGTTGCCAACCAAACAACTTAGAGAAACTCCCATGAATTTAACAAGGGAACTAATTTCCCTTGAATTACAACTTCCTATGGAAATTAAATTCCCATGTCAACCAAACAAGCCCTTAGATTTGAAGCTTCATTGGTAAAATCTCCCTAACTTTTCTTCTAATTTTCATTGTTTATTTCTAGCTTTGTTTGTTGTTCTTCCATTAATCAAAAAACCCCAAAAATATGTAATTTTGATCTTCAATCTCTATTTTACCTTGTTTCTTTTGATTTTTCTAGATTTTCTAAGATTGAGCTTGTTGGTTGTTATTTTATTGATCATTGTCTTGTGGAATGATTTGTCTATAGATTTGATAGTTATGATGAAACTAGCAATGACTTGATTTTAAATTTCTACTTTGACTTCTTGGAAATGAATACTTCTTTCCAATACATAGTGATCAAATTAGTTTTCAACAACATGAGTTAGTAGTGCTCAGTGGCGAAGCTATATGGGGGCCTTGGTAGGCCATGGCCCCAACGAGATTGTAGATATATAATTAAAGTTGCAGCTATAAACTATCCATTTTATTTAGCTGAGTTGGTAGTAATAACAAGTTGTCATGTTGCTAGTTGCATGTTCGATTCCTACTAGGCTTTTCTATGTAGCATTTTTATTCTTAATTTGATACATCTATTGTTCCTTGTTTACGAAACCCATTATGGACTTATATTCATTTTTCAAACTTGTTTTATTGTCTTTGAGTAATTTTCATTACTTTTATTGTTATAGTATGGAGGTAGAGAATAAGTTATGTTGTCCAAAGTAAATATTTACAAAGTAAATACTTAACTGTTATTACCTAGATATTTTATATTTAACGGTACTAAGCAGGTGTCCAAGTATTTTAGTGTTAGTATTTTAAAATATTAAGAATTTTAGGTCAATTTACATTCTACGATACTAAACAACAACAAAAAAAAATAGTTGGTTTGATATATTGAAATTCTAGTATTTTATTTTAGGGAATTAGACAAGTATTCCTGTACAAATTTCGGCCCTCCTTGTACAAAAATTCTGGCTTCACCTCTAGTAGTGCTTTCAGTGGGGGTTGGTTGGAAGCCTGGTTGTCTTTGTTACGGGTTGACTTGGGACTTTTGTTGGGGAGTTTTCAAGTAAATCGTTGAAAACTTAGGGTGTTTGCTTGTTCAATACTTCAATAGTGCACAAATTGATGTATGCTTGATGCCTCTGACTTTGTTTCATGGTCATTCATTAAGTTGAACCTTATCCCTATGTTCCGGATTAGTCTATAATCTTGCATGATTATTGTCGTCTAATAAAAGTCTAGACCGTTCAATTTGATAATTTTACTGCCTAATTAAGTCGAAAGAGGTGACTAGGGCGGACTTGCTTAATCTAGCTGTTTGGTTTATGTTTGATGGTTTTTTTTTTTCTTTTTTTTTTTTTGGTGTCAACACCCAGTTTACCCTTAGGGCTAATCCGGATTCGGGGCGAGTTAGGGTGGTTAGGTTCCAGTCCCCTCCAAGTTGTTACTGTAGGGGATCGAACACGCACTGAACCAACAAGCAGTTGGTATGTATTAGAAATCAACACTTAGGTTGATTTCTTTGCTAAAACTGTATTACAGTAAACTTTGAGAGAGAGAGAGTTCTAAGAACTTGATCAAACAGAATTCTATTATTTGATTTATGATTGAATTCGTACAGCAAGAATAATATATATACATTCTAAGGATGATGTGTTGCATCCAATGAGAGCACTCTATATGTACACAAGGATGCAGCCTAACAGAATGACTAACTGACTCCCTAGATTTAAGGCAAGTTGTTAGAGCTGTAGGTGTGTGATGAAACTGATCATGTGGGAAGCTTCTAGAATGTTGTACTGCTGGTTGAACATGATCATTGTTGTTGCTGCTTGCACTGCTGCTCCTTGCTTTGACGTTATGTAGTACAGAAGAAAGAATAAGATTAGCAGTAGTAATAGGTGAGTGTATACCAACAGTATGCTCGATGGTTTTTGATGGTTTTTAATTCTCAACTAATTTTTAGGTCCGGAGGATGCCCCGGGTTGCTACACTAATAACAATTGTATTTACTTATTTTTTTTCGCAATAATAACATGAAACGTGTCATGTCTTAGTGGTGAAGGCTTTAATGTTTAAACTCAAGGTTGGGGGTCAAACATTATGCAACCATATTTGACAAAAAAATTATGTATTGGAAGATTACATGAAATTAATGACACTCATAAGCAGAACGCCACATATGTCATATAAAACTTTCTTAGAAATATCTTTTAATATATAGTATTGATGTATTTCCTAGCTTCCCTCTTTATCCCTATTTGAAATTCTAACCCCTAGATTTTTTTAAACCTTGAACTTCTTTTTAAAACAATAAATCAATAATCCTCTTTTGTGACTCTTTTCAAAACGAAACCCCTTATCCAAACTAGCTTATGGTTCACACTTTCCTACGAAGTTCACAACTCCAAGCTAGTAGATACGACCTTTACTGACCATTATAATCATTGGTTGGTTTAATTTGTTGATAAAGGAATACTAGTTCAATGACCTTAATTTTATTCCCTTTATCAATTATCTCCACAAGAAGAAAACAATGATGTCACATTTACCTTAAGCTTGCACAATTACGGCAAATAAGCATTATTAACCATACATTTTTATGAATCTTAAGGACAAAAGCATTCCAAAATTTTAAGAAGTGTCCAAAACCTCTTCGACACCTCCATAACCCACAAACAGAAATATTGTTTCAGTCTGCATATAATTTTCTGAAGCAACTGATTGGTGATATTATATACTCTGGAATTGTCCTATGGGAGATGCTAATTACTTGACCTTCTTTTCCCTTCATTTCAATCTCAATCAACTTATTTCTGTTTTTATTTTATTTATCTTTCCACAAATTTTCAGTTTTCACTCTAGTCAAACTACTGAAAGGGAACAAAGGATTCATCTTAAGTTCCTGATAACTTTGATGATATATCACACAAAATAAAATTAGCGTCCAGATAATACTAGCGTCCCTTTTAAGCATTTTTTTCACGCATACTTCGTACAAGTAAACTACCTTTTGCATTACGCATGACAAAAATTATATCAAGAACACGCAGCTACACAGGTTCGATCTCCGCATAAAACTAATACACGCATAGTAAGGGTATTTGGCTAAGTGTCAGCCAACTAAATTTAAATGGTATAGGAAATAAAAATTACCTATTTGTATGAAGACAATCAAAGGTTTCACTCCTCTGATGCCCTCTCTTCGCCAAACCATCTTGGGGGATCAAAGCCGGATCCACCTGAAATATACATAAGAAGTAAGCTTTTGCAAAGTATATAATAAGTAAAGCACACGCACACCTTTAATAAATACATGTAAATAAGCACACCTTTAAACAATAATGTCTCAATTTGCAATGTATTTCAGCCACTTTACTGTTTTAGTTCCTTTGTTTTAATCCATTGAAACAACTATAGAATGTAAGTGACATAGCTTAACACTTATTTAACTAACTAGATCAGTTAGGAACACAATTTATAAAGCCGAAACAAATTGATATATTGAAGTATCGTTATCTTTACCATTGCACAAAAGCATGCTCTTTCCACGACTGCACCATAAGATGAAAAAGTAGTTCAAATGTGAATCATTTGGGTCTAAGTTACCGGGTCCTTTTACCTGTTCCTTGTAGTTTCTTTGCATATATATTACATAAAACGATTTTAGGCTACAAATTAATACTCCCTCATAGTTTTGACACTTGTCAGGGGCCTCATGGCACAAAGTTTTAGAAGATAAGTTGGTTGGTTATCAAATATTACTAGTAGTTGGGTTATCAAAGCTTTTGTAAAGTATAAGTAGTTGGGCCCTGGCGATGCCCCGAAGTATTATGTGAAGAACAATTAATTATTATATTCTTTAATGAAATTACGTTTGAATTTATTTTCACAAGATCATTATTCTATATTGTATTGATATTAATTTTACAAATATAACATGTAAAATATTATAGCTCAATTGGATAATGCTCAATTGCAGGTCGCAGGTTTGATCTTATGCAAACCATATTTCATTTTTTAAGTGAAAATGGATTGATAACATGGACATTTGGATTGAGGAAGAGCGACACGTGACATGTAGACATTTGTAGAAACGCCTTTTAATATATAGTATTGATTTTATTAAAAAATAGACGTGAAAGGAGACAATGAGGTATTATCTTATAGAAAAAGTAGATGTGAAAGAAGACAGGGTAGTATTTTTTTAATTCGAACGTGAGATAGTGTAAGATCCTAACTTCTTGGTAGTGGAAAATGAGAGGTATTAAAATTGTGGGGTCTTTCCCAAAAAAAATAGAAGTGTAAAAAAACTAATATGGAACAGAGGGAGTATCACTTAATTATTTTAAATTGATAATGATACTTGAAAGGTATGTAATTAGGTAACCGTTAATATTACTAATGGATGGGGGCACAATTTACAGTCTTTGAACTTTTATCATGTATTATCGAATGTTTTGCCGGTAAACTCGATCAATCTTACAATTTTGATTAACTAAGCTTAATTTTGCAAAAATGTTGTACTCCCTTTATCCCAATTTAGTGTCCCCACTTTCCTTTTGTTTTTGTCCCAATTTAATTTCCCCCTTTCTATTTTGACAAGAGTCCACTAATTTTTTTAATACTCCATACTTCCTCCAAATTTACGTCCACACTTCCTTTTATGGCATGGGCCACTAATATTTTAAGTTATGGCCACATATTCTCTCTCATTCAATCAAAATAGTTCTTCTATTATCTCTCATAACATCTACTTTTAAAAGATAAGCCTACCATAACTTATCGCATAGCGCGACGATTAAGTTGGGACGGAGGGAGTACTTCTCTCATCCCACTACCTAAAGTGATGGGAAAACACACTCTCACATTCAACCAAAAAAAATACTGCACTCTCTCTCATCACATCAAGTAATTACCTAAAACAGTTGATAATCACACTACAAGTAATTACCTAAAACAATGTGCAAAAAGAAAGGGGCACACTATTATGAGATGGATGGAGTATTATTGTATTAGTTAATAATCTCAAGGTGACTTAGTGGGTCTAAAATAAGATAAAGATTTACCTGAGGCTATTTTAATGATTAGTTCCATGCGAAGGATAGGAAACACTGATTACAGTCAAACCCTAGCTCTAATTACATTTTGACAATGATCGTGTGTTTAGTGTACAAAAAGTGAACTTATAAACTTAACCTTAAGAGCGATGACATCTTAAACAAGCTAGCAAGCAAAGTCGTATTAGAGAGCTCAATGGAGCTAATCTAATTTGAGGATTGCACAGCTAAGTGTCTAACCAGACCATTTCCACTTAGCAAAGCTATGTAGCGTAGGTGATTCACTGTAGCTACTTCCACAACTTCCAGACACAGTAACAAAACTAACAATGCAACCTCAAGCAAGCAGAGGTAAGGCATCATGCACGTGAGCTACAACCGAAATGCTAAAGTAGGATGTGTGTTCTTTTTACTTTCAGTGGAACAGAAACACTGATTTAGTACAAACCTTGGGTCCAATTACAGTCTGACATTCAGTGTGTGATCAGTCTAAGAAAAGTCAACTTATGAGCTTAATCCTTAAGAGCTATGACTTTTTTACACAACCTAGCAAGCTTAAAGGACCAAAGGAACAGCAAAGCCGTAATCAGTGAGCTCAATAAAACCAACCTGATCAGAAGAACTAATTTGTCATCAGCAAAGGAAATTGTGTATACTTCATAGCTAAGTGCCTAAGTAGACAATTTCAAATTAGCAAAGCTGTGCAAACCAGATGAATCATCATAGCTACTTTGAAGCATTTCAAAAGCATAAGAATCCCTAGGTTTCCTACACCATTGTGTTACCCCTACTATGAGGTTATATCCCAACATCAGATTGGGCCGCCACTAGAGGTGAGCGCAACAGTACCCAAAAAGGTTATTAGAGAAATTGAAAAAATCTGCATCACTTACTTATGAATTTAGTCTGTAAAGTTATTGGAGCCAAATATTTCTAAGACTGTTTGATCTACAGTGCGCTGCAGCCTACAGCTGTTAATATTAACAGAACAGTGAGCAAGAAATTTTTAGCTTTATTTACTGAAGCTGTATATTGCTTGCGGATTCAGAGAAACCAGAGGATTTTTGCTGCTAAGAGCCAGACTGAAGATCAAGTGTTCAGAGAGATAATCTTCAGAACAGCCTGTACATCCTCAGATCGATCGGTTAGTTGATTGACTTTACTTCATGTTTTGATGTTTTAGTAAGCTTGTAGCTTAGATCGTGGCAGTGTATTTGTGGTGCAGCTATTGCTGTTTTTACTTAAACTCATTCTGTTTTTTTTTTTATAACAGTACAACTTTAGTTGCCAAAAAAGAATATCCCTCAAGCATTTGACATTTGAAGATAAGGTAAAAACTAAAGTAAAAAATACAAAATAAAAACCTAGTAAACATGGAAACATAACTAGACACTTGGATAGTAAGCACACCAAGGGATCAATAACACAGTCAAAAGGCCAGACCTCACCAGTGAACACGAATCATCACTAGGATCCCGCCATAGCTCTCTAACTAAAGCTACAATAAAGTAAAGCCTAGATTATTTTTCTCGAAAGCCTAGAAGCTTCTATCACCTCCAAATATAGAAATTGTACTCCCTTCGTCCTGGAATACTCGACCCGGTTTGACCGGCACAGAGTTTAAGATACTTGAATTGACTTATTTAATTTAATAGGTAGTAGTTGATAGTGGGGTATTATTTTAATGTAGTTAGTGGGAAATGTGTTAAGATGTGGGGTTGGGAGAGAGTAGGGGTTGAATTTTTAATTATTTTTTGTATGGAGTAGGGGGTAGGTAGGTTAATAGGGGTGGAGTGAGAAATAATATAATATTGTTAGAATATTTCCATTTTTAGAAACAGGTCAAGTATTAAGGGACGGCCCGATAAGGAAAACAGGTCAAGTATTCCGGGACGGAGGGAGTAGTACTTTTCTAAAAATAGACTTAAACTATACAATTCGATCAAACAGATGAAGTTAACTTAAACACTCTGGACTCTGGAGTGCTTATGCCAAATAGTACTATTGAAGTTTATATTCCCAACTATGTGCGGAGTAGGAGGGATTTTTCCATACCATTCTTACACCTACACTCCCTCCGCCAAGATTTAATTGTCACATTACTAGTTTGTTCTCGATACACTAACAACGAGACTATATATCAGACCAAGGAGCATATTTGAGAGTAAATCAAACCAATGCAGCTAAAGAAGACAGATAAAAATAAGTATACCAAGCGGGTTGCAGCGACAAAGGCGCCAAGCAGTCAAGATAGTACCCTTAGCAACCCCATATTTCTTGTAAGCAATCATCGAATATTCGCTACAAGACGGCACATAACGGCAACTCTTTGGCATCAATGGTGATATTTCTCCTGCCATTTCAAATTGCAAAATATATAAATTTCATTTCGTAATACAGAAATTGAAAACCCTAATTAATTTCTATCATTAATTTGAAAAAATTAAACCCAATTCAACACAAATTAATCGAAGTGTAAAAAACACTCACTCTTGTAGAAATTAAGCATTGATAATGCAGCTTTAACTCCTGTACTCTGCTGCACTTCCTCTTCCTCATCTGGGTCAGGCTCAATTTTATTCAAAATTGGAGAGAAACGTCGCTGAAACTTTTTACTCTGTATTTAAAATACAAAGTAGTTAAATAAAGAAATAAAGAAAACTCATTTGCTGAAGATTGAGAAAATTGTTAAAAAAATCATCAACAGTCATATTTTTTTAATACTGTGCAAAATTGAACTTACTGAAGTGGGGAAATTGTGCAGCTGGGAGTTGTAAATTTTGATGTGTTTAGGGAATTTAAGGGAAGGGGAAGAGCTTAAAGATAGAGGATAAATATCTGAAGAAGAATGGAAGCGGAAGAAAGTTAGAGATTGAATAGCCGCCATTTTTTTGGGTTCTACTAGAGCACTGTCTAATTTGGTTGTTGCTTGTTAGCTTTGGTACATCACCAAATTTAACCGTTTATATTTATCCAGTAATTCTTCACCGCAATTTAGGAGGTGGATTGCGGTGCATAATGAGTTATGGTGCACCTTAAGAACACTAGTATATAACTAAAAGAACATTTCTTAAGAACGTATACATGTTATATATATCCCTCTTTATTACGCCATGTCACCACATGTAGTAAGGATCGAACACCAGACCTCTTTGTTAAAAGTTACACTTCCTACCATCTTAACCAACTACAACTTATGTTATATTTTCTATATAAACATATATGTTCTTTTTACAATAAATAACAAATTGAACAAAAGTGAATGCAAAAAAAAAAGGAATGATTACTTCATTTATAATTATACAATTATTATTTTCCTAGATTAAGCCTCAAAAACAAAAAAGGCAGGAGTAAGAGGAGAAACATTGACGGTGGTTGAGTAATTATAGAACAATATACATGCACTCGGGTGCACCGTAAACTCTCTCACATTTTCTCCTTGCATGTGAGAAGAAAATATGATAAGGACCACCAATGAGTATAAAAATTACATTCGGTGGACGATGCACTAATAATGTCCATAGTAATTAATTAACTAATGATGAATAAAAGGATCCGACTTTGTTTCGATTTTCGGATGTGGGGTTTCCACTTGAAAGGTTGTTAATCGGCCGCTATCTTGTGTCACCCCTGTAATTCTATGACGACACCATTTTTTTGTGGTCACATATTTACAACAAATAAATCCGAATAAAATTCAAAACCCGGGACAACGCCCGGGCCACACACTAGTTATTTTATTATAACAGAAAAGTGAAATATTATTGTAGGCAAGGAAAACGTGCCACGTTGGATATTATTTGGGTCAAATGTCAAAGTATTGACTCGAAAATCATTTGACGTTCTATTAAATTAATTGATTTGGGTTCTCATATTAATTTAGCATATTTTTAGTTATTTTAATCAAACCCGAATATTTTTAATGGTTAAACCTAACAAAATATGTTAAACTGTTATAAACGGGTCATGACTATCAAGTCCAATTCAAGAAGCCCAAAACATATAAAACCCTAAAAGTTCAACTCACTCCTATAAATAGGAGTTTCCTGCATCATTTGGGGGAGAGGAGGAGAAACAGACGGCAAAACCTAAAACTCTCAAATCTCTCCCTGCCAGTTAGGGATGGAAATGGGTGGAATTTGGATTGGGAGGAGCATCATCCGCATCCATCACCCGTATTCATCCGCTCCACCCGGTCCATCCCTCACCCGCTTTACTCATCACCCGCATTCCGTCCATCCATCACCCGCGGGTGAACCGGGTGATGTTCGGGTGAAAATGGTAAACCATTAAAAAATCACCGCCTAATAATATGCATAATAATTAACCAAAAGTAAAAAATTATATACCTACATTCATCTCCGAAACATATAATTTATTTCTTATTACACATAACTTATAACTAAAAAAAATAAAACAAGCACTAACTTTAATAAGTAATGGATTCATCAACACATTTTATGTTTAAATATAAATAATATATTTAAAATAAACGGGTGACGGATCGGGTGGTAAACGGGTGATGGATAAAAAACATCACCCGCATCCGACCCACATCCATCACCCGCTTCACCCATCACCCGCTTTTTATCCATTTAATTCGGGTTTTCATCCGTTTAATTATAACGGGTGACCGGGTTCATGGATCACCCATTGGATATTTTCATCCCTACTGCCAGTCAAGTCACAATTCTCTCCCTAGAAGAAGAACATCAAGCATTCAAATCGACGTGCCGTTCCATTCTAGAAGATCAACCTTGGACGAGATCAAGCCCGGAGGCCCTTATTCAAGAAGATCAAGCCAGTTCGTGAGCAACATCAAATCAACATCAAATAATCCCGGTGGAAGAAGAACAACAAGCATACAAAACTGACGTGCCGTTCTATTTCTACATCAACATTCTTGAACGAGATCAAGCCCGAAGGCCCTCATTCAAGTACAAATCAATCCAGTCCGTGAACCAAGTCAAATACAAAGTAGAGATCGAATCAGAGGAGAAAACAGACGGCAAACCTAAATCTCTCACATATTCTCTGCCAGTCAAGTCTCGCCAAACTCTCTCTCCCTGGAAGAAGAACAATAAGCATTCAAAAAGGCGTGTCGTTCCATTCTAGAAGATCGACCTTGGACAAGATCAAGCCCGAAGGCCCTTATTCAAGAAGATCAATCCCGTTCGCGAGCAACACCAAATCGACATCAAACATCCGGTGGAAGAAGAACAACAAGCATACAAAAATGACGTGCCGTTCCATTCTACATCGACATTCTTGAACGAGATCAAGCCCTAAGGCCCTCATTCAAGTACAAATCAAACTAGTCCGTGAATCAAATCAAATCAGTTTGTGAGCCAAGTCAAATTCAACGTGGAGATCGAATCAGAGGAGCAAATACTAGAGATTGTACCCAAATTTATCAAAAATCAATAAAATATATTTTGTCACTTATTTTGAGTTCGTTATTTTGCAGACTCTGAAATTTGTGTTTACAATTATACCGCATGTTCTTTTGTCGTAATGTCATGTTCTTTTATGTATGCACATATGTTCTTTTGGTGCACCATGGTCACTGTGCACCATGGTCCATAGTCCACGTATTGATAAGGTAATTTTTGACCGGTTTTATTGGTTGAAAATATGTTAAGACGATAATTTCTTAGAGCGACAATCATTTTACAAGCCTTGTTTTTTATTTACTAAGTGCGAAGAGCCGGAGACACATCTGAATGGGCAATATAGTAACTAACATCTCTTCATCACCAGGTTTTCAATTATTTCAGAAAAAATTAAGTTCACTAGAAGTAATAACTACCCAGTTTAATTCATTATCGTTATCATTATCATTATTCCATTGCTTCAAAGAGGCTTCCGCGAGAAGCGGGGTAAAGGGAGTCGAGTGTACGCAACCTTACCCCTGCAATTGCAGAGAGGTTGTTTCCAATTGACCCAAAAGCGATAACGGAACGACAACGAGAAGACCATCTTCTACTTCATGGAAAGGAAGCGAAGAGGTTTTAAGAGTTATTTCGATTTAGTCTATTACATCCCACAACCAAAATAACAAATGAATATTTGTCTCCATCGGAAATGGACATAATTACCCGGTTTAATTATTAAAAAAAAAAAAATTAGTTATTGGTTCGGGCGATATTCTGGTTAGTAGAAAATTGGATCAATTAGATTATTACTTCTTCCGTACCACATTACTCGCTATACTTACTTTTGCACAAAGTTTTAGGTGAAAAATGTAATAGGTAATATGTGACTGAGGGAGCATACAACTTGTTTTGAGTCTACTTTAAATTTAATTTGTGAGCTTATATATATCTTGCTCTAAGTATGCTTTAATGCAGTTTGTCACGTAACTATGTAAGGACTAGTAACTCTAATAACTGATGTAAGTGAGACTATTAAATAATGATTGAGATCACATTTCTAATTACATTAATTTAATATAATTTTAAATGTATAAGAAACACCAAAGTGAATTGTGACATAGTGTTTAGAATATGAGACATACAAATGAGGGGTCATAAGTTCAAAATTTAGGAAATGACGTGGTAAACCATGCATAACAATGTCCATCAATATTTGCGGTCGAATCCAGAATTTAGTGTTAGAAATATCACTGTGGGGAGACCGAATAAAATCTTCAAGGCACGAAATAGAACGCTTTCCTAATAGTATTTTATCGACCCACAAAGGAACAATCGGGTTCACGATAACACTATTAAGATACAATGAAGAATCAATTGATCTTGTGTGTTCTCACAAAATCAATCCAACAAGAATTTGTGTTAAGCACTCAAATGTCTCACTTTGAAGAAATAATTTGCAAGAAGATTTCTCAAAAGTATGCAAGTATATTAATATGTTAATCATTATCTTAAATGTGTCATAAGTACTCTATATATAGAGTTCTTAATGAAGAGTCACCATTGGAAATAATATCCAACGGTTACATCAAGCAACCGTCACAAAAACGCTCAAAACGGACACTTTCTCCATTCGCCCGATGGGCGGAGTTCCGCCCAGTGTGCGATTGGAGAAAGTCGCCCGACGGGCGAGCTTCGCCCGGTCGGGCGCGCGTGCAAACATTTAACTTTCTCCTTTCGCCCGGTGGGCGGATATTCGCCCGGCAGACGATTGGAGAAATTCGCCCGACGGGCGGATTTCGCCCGACGGGTGCCCAAATAACCGTTGCATCCGCTTTGAATAAACTCTAAACATTATACTACCTCCTCAACTCCTAGTATAATACACTTTCACATTTAACTCATAAACCCATTTACTCTATAAATGTTCCAACATTTAGTAAAATCCTGCCATATAGCATTGCAGTCACCCCAATTACTCAATTAGTGGTCGAATTCAGGCAAATAGCATTGCATTCATGGAAATTTATCACGTAAAAGGAGCCCTAAAAGACAAGCAGTAAACATTCACCAAAGTTTTTGCTTGAAACGCAATAAAATTACAGGGGCAATCCACTTTGTTGCGACGAACAAAATTAAAAACGAGTTGTGACTTGGGAGAAAAAAGCGCCAAAATCTGTAGTTGGTTCACCACTCCCCTCTGCTATTGAAGTCAAGTCAAATGCCTTAAACTTCGCCTCCTCATGTTTCAATGCCTGTCAATGTATCACAGACACAGATTTAGTAGCTTGTCGCTGTAAAGTTAAGTATACACAAGAATTACAAAAAGAAAAGGCTACAGGTATACTCCCTCCGTCTCGAAATAATAGGGACGCTTTGACTTTTGACACTATTCACAAATTTCAATTTGACTATCATGTGTTATTTATGGGTAAGGAAAAATATAGTCGTGTGGAGTCTTGTTTGATTCGTCTCGATATGTACTTTCGGAATATCAACTTTTTATAATTTTTACGAATACAAATTATAAATATTAATGTCCAAACATTTACATTGGCAAGCGTGAAAAAAATAAATTATCCCTATTATTTTGAAACAGAGGGAGTATACCTGAAGGCAGACTTCTGCAACATCAGCCCTCGGAACAGTTCTTGTCTCTGTTTGAAGAAGTTCATCATCCTTCCCGACAAGCAATTTCCTGAGACCTCCAGGTTTGTCCAGCAAGCCTCCAGCCCTGGGGAATGCCATTGTCAATTATTGCTATTTATCAAATTTCCCTTTTTATTGCTAATATTACTTCACTAATTTAATGCAGGGGTTTGTCATGACTCATAGAATCATACTTCCTCTTTAATTCATTCTCTTCCTAGTTGTTGTTTGGGTTGGACCAATACAAAAGGTATCGCCCAAGTATGGAATCAAAACAAGTGCTCATGTTTCTCACTATTGTTATCCACATTCTGGGCATAGAATCAATTTTACTCGTCACTAACAGCTGACCAGCTGACCAGTATTAAATAACACATGTATTAATTATAAGACAGACTTTATGTACTACTTCACACTTAATCAAACGTAAAGAGAAATACAAAAGAAACCTAAAAGCACTCAAGTTAATCAATCTAATCAACTAAACTGTCTTGATATGTCTTTGGTAGGATATATGTCAAAAAATGTGTATACCTTATGATTGTATATGGGATTCCAGAGTCTGCCAGATACTGTTCTGCCTTTCTCTTCCAAACCTGTGAAATTGTGACCATGATATCATCAGTCCAGTCCTTTTCTACAGTTTTACACTGACAAACGGAAGAAAAACTATGAAATTATGAATGCAATAGTGATATTCTTTCTAGATATCTGGCTTTGTGTGAATCAACTAGAAGTTTCCAACAAGATATCCAGAAATATTGAAACACTTTTGTATCTACTAATCATAGATCCTATTCCCAACACTTTCTACCAACAACCATCACCAGGCTCTTGTACCTCCACTCTGTGAAGTTTTTGAAGTGCGGATATACTTTAAACAGACCATTCAGATTCCCAAGATCGTGCTAACAATGTGAAACATCACTGACAAATAGTGTCTTGTCAAGCAACCATAGATATGTGTATACAGACGTTACTGAACCACCATCATGCCGAGTTTTGTGTGATTTCTAATTCACCGCCATATAACAGGTTTTCTCGGAATGGAAACTCTGAAACACGTTAAACGACGCCCATTACAGAACGGAACAGCCGAGTTACTCCTAACTGTTTACCGGAAAAGAGGCTGCTTTGGATAAATGCTGACATGAAGGAAGTGTAGTAATGAAATGAGGCTTTTAAATGACACAATAATTAAAATTTCATACATCAACTGATGAGGCTTTAGCTTCACATTCACAGTTAAAGTAGAGGCCAGGGTGCCTCGGTTGCTAACACAATATTATGCCTTCACTTCCTTAAACAAAATTATAAACTGTTCCTTGTATCCCATTTTACTTGACAGTTATGAAATCTGCAAATTCCAAAGCAATCAAATAATGAGCCCATTCTCTTCTCTTCTGTTTTCTTGTAGGATTAATATCTTACATGAACTTATCTGTCATGATCTAATCTGAACTTGTCAAAATTTGTGAGTAATATATCTGCATTTCTTTGATCTTATCTGAAATTAATTAATATAATGTTACGGGCACAGTGCCAATATGTGACCGAGGGATTAGCTCAGAAATCACGACTTCACGAGCACAAAAGTTTCCAAAGAAATTTTCTTAGCTTTCTAGATCAAAAACATTCCTAATCTCCAATATCATTTTTGTTGTGATCTAAAGCATAGGCAAAGTAAGACAAAAACACACCAAATGAATATTACATTATAGTTAAGTGGTTATGAACTCAAAGCGAACCAGAAGCTAAGAAAAATATCTCTATGTTCTTTCTAATTTGGGAACAGATTATCAAATCATATGCCAAATGATAATTACGAACATGAAAAGGCGGAAATCATCACGAAATAAAGGAATTACCAATATATTTCCATTTCCAAGGCTGTTTAAGGGATGGTTAGGGTTTGTTCCTCCCATAGATCCCACCACCACAATTTGCTTTACACCAGCAGCTTTGGCTGTTCACAGATTCACAGTAAAGCTCATATAAATAATGCTTAAGATACAGAGTATACTAAAGAAGAATGGGAAATCCAAAGTGAAAGTGGAAACAAGGAACTCTTACCGGCATCTATTTGATTCTTCTGTCCTATCCAGTCAACCTAAGAGGCAGCAAGCTTACATCATTTGAGAGATGGGATAAACACAAAGACAGGCGGCAAATATATTGAAGTAGTTACCTGCTCTGGATATGCTCCATCTGCAAAACAGAATTCAGGCCTTTCTTTGGCAGGATTAGATCCTGGCTTCATAATTGGTACACCACTAGTAAGAATAACTAGAGCATCAACACCCTGGATTGCAGGGGCAATGCTATCAGGATCCCTAATGTCTCCAACAAAAACATCATCTGCTCCACCAATGGTCTGCTTACTCTCTTCTGTTCGGACCAAACCTCTCCCATTGAAGTGATCGGATCTTTCCTTCAACTTATTGTAAACAATTTGCCCTTCAAAACACAGACAAAATATAATTGATATTATGATGACAACTAACAGAAGAAAGATGCGATGTAGTATAAGAACTTCTAAACACCATACATAAACTTGTAATTCCGAAGATGTTTGTCAAACAAGTCTTGGCTCGCTTGGTAAGACTATTACCTTTAACCCTAGAGTAAATTCCTACATAAACTTGGATACAATGTAAGGCAAGGAGGCCATATATAGGTCGAATATATATAGTGGGGAATACATTGGTTGCTGGAGGATCATCCCTATTCCTCAAAATAACTTCAATAATCTGAAATTAGCATCCGTATGTGTCTTAAGACATGTATATAGTGGGGAATACACCACTAGTAAGAATTACAAGAGCTACAACTCCAATTAAGGATGACCATGTACAGGGAGCTACAGCATAGACATGGATAAATTTAATCTAACAATTTATCAAACATTTTCTTAAGATAATTTAGGGTAATTGCCGGTAGCGATGAATTTCTAGCTTTATCCACACCAGTTGTTCAATCATGTATAGATTTGTCATTCAAATACAACCTTATCTTCTAAATTTTCATAGGCTTCTGGGGTTTAACTTTACAATTTTCTCCTCTTTTAACATATTTTCATACATTAATTGTTATTGAGCTATCTCAGTAATTGATTCTCTTGTCATAAACCAATGAACTAATTTACTAATCCCTCAAAACTTTTCACCATGAAATTCTTTCAAAACCAACTCATAGTAAATTCTCCTTCAAAATTCATCAATTTCACCTTATATATAACATTATCAATTTAAAACCCTAACTAATTACCGAGACAAGTATACTTCATTTGTCCGTTTGCGCAATCGAATTCCGTAAACAAACCATTAAAAATAAATACATTAATAAACAAGCTTTCCCCTTCTAATATAAGCCAAACATTAAGAACATAAACAAGAAGAAAAGGAGTTACCAGTTCTACCACCAGCACCAGTAACAAGGACGGTAGGCTTGTTGGAATCAGTCGCCATTGCAACACAAAATCTTGGAATAAATCTTCTTCTGTTGTCACTCCAACTACAAGAAGACGAGGTGGAAGCGGAGGTGAGAGAATGAGACGGGAAGAAGGAAGAAGAAGCTAGTAGTGATGATGAAG
Source organism: Spinacia oleracea (assembly GCF_020520425.1). NCBI lineage: Eukaryota > Viridiplantae > Streptophyta > Magnoliopsida > Caryophyllales > Amaranthaceae > Spinacia > Spinacia oleracea. Next base: position 22,485,944 of record NC_079491.1, on the reverse strand, counting down.
ATGAGCAACCATATTTACGGTGAGACAGATTGAAATTGCAGGAAAATGAAAGCAGTGGGCCATTATATGTTATTGATCCCATTTAATTTTTTAATATCAGCCTATCAGAGAAGTTGAATTGAGGTTAGCGGTTACTGGTTAGTAGGTAGTTGGCTTCTGCGACTGCCACATGCCCTTCCTAACACCGTGGATGTCTCTGCGTTCCGGAGTTATGGCCTGTTCTGGTTGTTGCTCAAGCCATTTAACTCTTATCTCTTTACATTTTTGCTTTTTTTTTTATCCGGAGCCTTATCTTACCCTCTTAACTGCTATCTGGAGGTGTGAAAACGGGTTACCGGGTGGAATGTGGTTGACCTATGACGAATTTCTCATGTTTGGGTCGGGTTAAGTTCGGCCAGTAGTTGTTGGGTTTGGGTCGGGTTAATCTCGGGTAAAGTGTTTGATGTGGATTTGGACATGTCTATTTTGAGTTGGGTCGTAATTGGATCGGGTGAGCGTATATTGGGTTATAGGCGGGTCAATACGTACCAAGTCGATTTCAGTTCAAATTATTTAGATCAGTTTTCAGGGCGGGTTGATTCAATATCTTATCAATTTCAATTTGCATCCATTGGGGTCATTATTGGGTATGGTTAGTTTATTATAGTTGCACTATTTGTGCATAACACATTAAAACCTGAGACTATTTCCCATCTCTTTTTCTCTTTTCTGTTTAGGGCATGCTTGGATTGAGTGTAATGGATTATAGGGGTAATAAAAGTCAAACCACCATAATAAAAAGACAATGAAGGTGCATTGAGGTGGTTGTAATGAGGGTAGTGTGGTGGTATTGTGATGAGAAGTTGTGGTAGTGGTGGTGTTGTGAGGAGAAGGGAGGAAGGGGGGAAATAATTACCCCAAATGAGGGTAATAATCACCCTAGTGGGATGGTGGGTAACTATTCCCCCCATGATGAGGGTATTTGTTCCCCCTTTTCTTCTTACCAACACTAATTTGTTCTCTTTGCTGGGAGCGGAATTTCGGCATGCTGTGATGTACATCACATGGCATTTTGTGTACCATTCATGAAAAAGAAAGTACCATTTCGTTAAACGGAGTACCATTACGATAAAAACATGTATCATTACGATAAAAACATGTACCATTACAATTAAAACATGTACCATTGAAATTCAATTTATTTACAAAAATGCCCCTGTGATGTGTTTTGAAACACATCACAGCATGCCGAAATGACTTCCTCCTCTTTGCTACCACTTCACCCTCTCATCATCACCTTCAATTACCTTTTTTTTTTAGTTTGACTTTTATTACCCCCTTAATGCATTACCCTCAATCCATATCTGCTCTTGCTCGGAGCCGGTAGCAGGTCCATATGAACCTTCAAGGATTCAACCTTTGAATCTAGTGTTAAAATGGGTTCCATTACAGCTTGTGTGTACAATTTTTGGTTGGCCAGGAATAATACTGTAGTCTGTATGTAACATGAAAAAACTCCTACAGTCTTACGGAGCTACAACTTCAAAGCTATTCAATATGAGGTGATCCACTAGTATGACCACTACATTTGAAACATTTACCTAAGATTTTCTCCAGATTGTATAAAGCTTGCTCTGTTCATTTTAATTTTAGGTTGCATGTAATTAATGTTTTTCTTACGTTGTTTTTCTGTTGTTTAACAAACTGAAAAATGGATAATTTGGTTTTTCAAAACTCTTCTTAGAAAGTGCACCAAGGATTTTTCTGCTAGGGTGAAGGTTTTCCCACTAGACCCTTGTACTTATTGTTTGAATAAAATGAAGGGAAATATATTTTTAATAATCCAACATTTTAACGATTTTTTTTTTTAATAATCCAACTTTTTTTATTATCTCTATTATATAAGTGAAGAGCTAAGGTTATTTTTGTAATACCCCATATTTTTAAACTTGATTAAGGCCATGTTATATGTTCACCTTATTTCCACTTATTTCAGGAAACATAAGTTCAGATAACTTCAGATAAGATAAGTTCAGGAAAAATAAGGGTTGACCAAGTACAACTTATAACTAAAATAAGTTTTAATTAGTTCAGATAAGTTCAGATATAAGTTCAGAAAAAATAAGTGAAAATCAGGTGAATGGAACGCACCCTAATTATGCTAATTAGCCTTTCTATTTAAGCTTTAACTTGATTAACGAATATTTTTGAAAATTTTAAATGTTTTAATGATAAACATTATTTACAGTTTATGATTTAATTAAGAAATTATATTTATTTTTATTTAGATTTTTTATTTTTCAGCAAAAAGGAGAATTAAATATCTAAAAATTATCTAATTATCAAAATACCCCTATTTGAGTCAAAAGCCCAGCAAACAATTTTTGCTATTCTTCTTAACCGTGTCATCTCCTCCATGAGAGTCGGCCATGAGCTTTGAGGTGTCTCCGCCATTTCTCATCCAACTTAATGATTCATCAAATCTACTTACAAGTCTAAAAATCTAAAATTATAGTAGCTAATCTTGATCATCAATTTCTTTGCTTAATCTCTTACACTTGTCTATGAACTAAGCTGAGTTGTTGCATAAATAGAGCACCACAACCTCTATAAATAGCTGCTTAATCATCCCAGAGACAATACCAAACAGATTAGCATTCAATTTTTAAATTCACAAGCCCTCTTAATAAATTCATATATATATATACTTTGACAAATTAATTGTAACTCACCGTCATTAGCACCACCGCCTTATCTGAACTTATTTTATTTAAAAAACTTATTTTGTCTGAAAAAACTGATTATGTGTGAAAATGTCTGGAAAAATAAACTTATTTTATCTGAACTTATTGAAATTTTCTGAACTTAATTGAACTTATTTTGTCTGAAATAAGTCAAATTAAGTCGAATAGAACAGAGCCTTATTTATAGAATTATTATGTGATATTTTTCCTATAATACAAATATACGATGCATAATTCATTTTAATTAATGAATTGTAGTAGGTAGAGAGTCATGTCAACCAACTTCAACACTTGTATAGGACTTAAAATGACAGAATTTTGGATTATGGTTGTGGTTTTATGTGAAACTTCCTTGAACAACAAACAAATTATGGTAAAAATGTCATTGATTATTTAGTTTATGTTATGCCCTTCTTAATGGGATATGATCTAATTTTTCTTTTTTCTTTTCCTTATATCAAATACCCCAATCATACAGAGACTTGTTTTTTAATTTTTTCTTAATAATTTCCAATAGTTTTTTTTATAAAAAAAACTCATTAGTATTTCTTAATATATCTTTATAATTACGCTTAAGTCAAAATGTTTGTCTTTCGCTCAACCTCAGGCAACCTTAGAATTTGAAAATAGAAAACCTAGGGGATTTAATTATGGTTATGTAGGGTACGGAGTAGATAGTATTAATTCTCAACCTTATGTTAACTAGTTGTTGGAGCGCGCACGATCTCCCAAGGTATACAAAATTATATTTGTAAAAATGTTACTTAAAAACTAAGAACTTACAATTTATGGTAAATGCTAGAAATGATATGTTAAATTAGATGTTGGATTTACATGTAACAGGAAATAGAAACCATATACGTTTTAATTGATAGTTCGAAGGTACAATATATAGGAAATTATACCCAAAGAAAACAATACATTTTGTATAGCAATGGAAGGGTGAAACCGTAAATGCTCTATTGTTAAGAATAAGACAAAATAAAACAAAGAAGGAAATGAGGGACATGCACGTAAATGCACTATTGGGTGAATAGTAATCAAAGTATGAAGCTTTATAAGTGTTAGAGCATCTTCAATGGTAAGCTAATTTGACAATTAGCTTATTATGCCACATAAGATTTCAAGCTATTTCATTGTCTAGCTAATTTTTGCTCCAATGGCTAGCAACTAGCTTGTTATTTAAATTAGTCCCATTTGGCCCACTTGTCAATTAATTAATTGGCAACATTTGGTAGCTAGTTGTCAAGCAAATTAGCTTGTTTAAGCTAATTTGCTTGGCCAAACTAATTTAATATTTTCACTCCAATGGTCTAGCTATTAGCTTGAAACTTTTATAAATTTCAAGCTAATCCCTAGCTACAACCATTGGAGATGCTCTTAGGATATATTATGAATATGACTGTCGAGATGCCAAAGTTCGCCAACTGGCTGATGGACTCCAGTGGTACAGGAACAAAATGCCAAGGAATTATTGAAAGAAACATAACTACATAAGTGTGGGAACTTCTATGAGTTCTATCTTGCTAAATGCTAAAATAAATGACATCATCCCAAAATAATTGGAAAATAGAGGTGGAAAAAACTGCATGTACATCATCACTCATCATTTTAATTTCAGAAAATTTGAGAGATTTTTATGATACAAACTATATTACCCTTGATCCCGGTCTTTCTTCTTATTTTAATACTTCTATCTTGAAACTCCTCTATTATCTCGGATCGAATAGGAACATAGTTTATGGCCACTGCACGTCCGTTTTGATATGATTGTCACATTACTAGTCCGGTAATTGACTGTATTAATGTGACTATTGATTTTGAACGGCGAGGTTATTAGAAGATTTGTTTAATTAAGCAATGACAGAAGTCTCAATTGATATTTTGTCGGAGTAAATTTCAGTCCTGATATCAGCTAATTCCCAAAGCTCTGGCAATGCTTCTCTTAGATTGTGGATGCTCTCCAGTGCATAATCTGCTCCTTTTGGTCGATGACAAGTACCCACCTACATACATGATACATCCACCACAATTTTCACCCATAAATAAACACATAAGATAGACAACAAAGAATGTGGGGCCCACTCTAAGCAGAATCATTTAAAACAATAATATGAGTAGTTCGAAACAGTTGCATCACTTTGACTTTTACGAAAAATTAAAATAGACCAATCAACAATTATTAGAGAAATGCTTACCAGTACAGTGTCAAGACCCACACGTTTTCCAGCCACTATATTTCTGACACTATCATCAAAGAATATCTGAAAATGGACCGATTCCAATCATTAGAATTCAACTTAACATTATTTTATCTTTCAAATTGAATTTTAAAATTGAAATAAAATGGAGATTACTGTTTTTGAAGGGTTCAAATTGGCAATCTTAAGTGCCTTTTCAATTGCATATTCTGAAGGTTTACAAATGACGGGTGTCTTTGGCAATGTGGTTGCATCATTTTGGTTGGCGAAATGACTAATTATATCGAATATTTGAGTATCGTTGTTAGCATTGTTGTCATTTGGAAGGGTCTTTGGCTTTGTACCCACAAACTCAATATCGTCTTCATCATCCGATGCAAAATTTTTATGGATCGGGTTAAGGGTCTCAAAACAGATTATACCCTCGAAGCAATCCTCCAACCCGAGCTTGCTTAGCGCCTTAATAGCGTGGGTCTCATCCGCATTTGTAAAAATCTATGGCCCAAACAACGTAACGAGTTAGATACGATAAGTAAGTTCAATGTATTAAGATTTTTAAAAAAAAAAATTATGAGAATAAAAACTTACAACTTTACGAATAGGAGTGCTCAATAAAAGGTTTCGTAGAACAGGGTCCGGTTTAAGATTCTCGTAAGGCAATTTTCCATGAACAAAACTATAATACAAAGATATTATTAGATATTTTGTTACGAGTTAATTAATGGTATTAATAACTAATTTAAGAAAGATGAGTAAGTTGTGTACCTATGATATTCATCGTAGTCAAAATCGTAGCCAATTGCCTGCACATAAAAGATATTTAAAATCAATTTTAAAGTTATAATAGTAATAAAGTCTAATAATGTAACGAAAATATACAAATACGTGACGTAAATAAAGAAACATACCCTTAGACCAGCCATTGTCGTGCCGTAGTTCTTGTATAAAAGGTTAGACAAATCATCTATCTTACTCCTGTCTATGCCTAGCTTTTCGACCATATAGTCTGTTAAAAAACATACAATTAGAACAACATTATTGATTTATTTCACTCGTGATAAAAACAAAATCGGAAAAACTAAATATTTTTTTTTTTTTTTTTTCCGTTGGTGCATATGAGGCCACAAGGGCGGGGATGAGAATCAATCCCAGAATCACCTGAAATCGGGATGGAAGCTATAACCAACTAAGCTATCCATCACTCTCAAAAGACTAAATAGTAAATAGGCACACACATACACTAGTTCAATTTATATTATTGAATTTATAATTAACGTGACTATTAATTTTAGAAGCGGAGACCGTACCTTGAATGTTCTTCAATACTCCTTTTGACAACCCCGAGCTAAGAGGATACAAAGTATCGTCTAAATCTGTTTCAATTCAATCATATAATACAAGTATTAGAATTTTAATTCCAAGGTTAGACCAATTCAATTTTTGTAAGTTTTGTTGTGTTATGGACCACCGACCATCAAAATTATGGTGAAATAGGGTTCATAGAATTAATAAACCCAAATATTATAGTACTCGTATTATAATTTTATTTAGTAAAATTGTAAGTTAATTAAAGTACCCTATGGGATCAAAGTAAAGCCAATTTGTATTTTATAAATTATACAGGACATATAATGATTGTCATTTTTCTAAGTCCAAATAAATATTACCTTACGTAGTGGTCGCCAGCTGATCTCGTCCTTTTAGAATTAAACTTTTGGTATCGTATTAATTTGGGTAGGAATGAAACAAATGTCCATTAATTGGTTTATTACATTCAGTTTTGAGGTTATTGACAAAAATATAAAAAACTTACCAAACAAAAGGCAATCATATTTTGGGGCTTGTACGTAGCGATCCTCGTATGCCATTGTGACTTTTTTAAGTTCTGGAAAGGAGACATGCACGAATTAATATATTAACAACGAAATTCACATGTATCTTAAGCCTTTGTCAAAAATATAAAATTTGAAATAATCACATGCATATGACAGTTTGTTTAAAGTTGAGTTAAGACTTTAGAGGTTTTAAGCAGAAATCAAGCAAATGCACCATGGATTTTAGAAAACTAAAATATATAAATAATTTTGCAAAATACTGTTGTCAAAACACATAATTAAACTAGATCGTCTAGAATACTCTTGCCAAAAGAATAAACATTTCGGCGTATGACTATTATTAGAAGGTCTTATAAGACAGACAGATAGACAGTCTGATACAAGAGTTCGTATGTGATCAACTGACGTTAAATTTGGGAAGTGGAATACTTTTTAAAAAGACCTACTAGTAATATATTTGATGTTGGACTGGCAACATTATTCATGTAACAAAATTTATAAAAATGTAAGTTGAAAATGGGACATACCAGATGAAGAGATGAGAGAGAATTTAAGAGAGAGAGGGGAAAAGAATTGTGATTGCAATTTTATGCAAGAAGGAAGAGAAGAGAGGGGGAGGAAAATTGGTGGGGGGAAGGCTGCTTTTATAGGCAAACTTGCTCATTATTTTAATTAAATAAATGGGGCCAAGGGGATGTCATTGCTTCTCAAATTAATTTAATCACTTGATATTGATAGAAGCTATATTTATTTATGCAATCATTTAATAGAATAAACTAAAATGACAACCAGGTGAGAACAATGCCAGATGATTCTTGATCTACCCCTTGACTTACCACGTGGACCAATCTAACGCGTTTATACTACAGCTTAGCTCTTGTCTATTGACTCATTTTTCCATGTTGAAAATTAATGTAATTCACGTCTCTAAGCTAGTTTCACCAAACAAGGTTACTAGGTTAGCCAATGTTTGCACCTCGCTGTAAAGATAACACTAGGCCGGGTAAATACAAGATATGACCGTCATGGCACGACCCCAGGGCCGGTCCTGACATTTCAGGGGCCCAGGGCGAATCATGATAAAGGGTCTTAAGGAGGTCTTATATATGGTGCGAGGTTTTAAAATATTCAATGTATGTCCATATTACATACGAAGTTTATTATATTTATCTCTCATTTAAATATTTGAACCACATTTAACAACATATATGAATATAAAATGCCATAAAACAATTAGTTATGCAAAATATAATATGCAAATAATACTTACTACGTATTTCTTAATGACACAATGTTTAAAAATTTGCACATAAAAATATTTTGTTTAAAGAACCATAAAAAAGAAGTCCATTTAAAGAAGAAGTGGATTAATAACGAAAGAAATAGAGACAATCAAAACGATAAAAAAAATATTCACAAAAAATCGGCTATGAGGTTTCGAACCCCTGTCAACTGCCAAACATATTTGAATTTAACCAATTAGCCACCAACATTTCGTATTTACTATTTGTGTTTATAACTTATTTAACTTATAACTCAGTTTATATTTTGGGGCCCCTTGCCCTCCGGGGCCCTGGGCGACCGCCCCTAATTTCAACCCCCAGGGTCGGGCCTGCACGACCCACCCTTGAAACTACGGGCACTAAGAGCAACTCCAATGGTGAGCTACAAGGTGTTTTGGCTGATTTTGCCACATTAAATATTTAGCTACAATTAGTTTAAGCTATATATTTTTACATTGGTGGGCTACAATAACTTGTAACTCCCTTTAATATTTAATTTTAAAAATTATTTATTTTAGCTACCTGCTCAAAATAGCTATAAAGTTTTAACAGATGCATATGTCATTATTGCACCAATGGTGGGCTACATGCTCACATGTTCATTTTTTGGTGAGCAGGTCCATTTTTTAACCATTGGAATTGCTCTAAGTTGTGCGTTGGATTTGAGGTACACTATTTTTTTTATGAAAAAGCACGATCGAGTACCTTAAATTGGGTGAAACTAGGCTTAGGCACGATAGTCCGACATTAACGAAGACAGAGGTCAAGGAGAGGGGCTCTTGGCCCCACTTAGCAAATAAAAACTTACTTTTAATTAAATTTTTTTAAAAATACATACATAATTTTAGTTAAAGTTTCATCCATTTTTAAATAGTGACCTCGCTATTTAAAATTGCTGGATCGCTATTGTAGTTCGATATGGCCGGACATGAGGACACGTGGGCTTGGGCCGCTCCTAGCCCGTCTGCTAAAATATATGGAGATATATTATTTGATTTGTCTTAAATTATTCGTGGGCATATACCTCTATTTATAATACAAACTAAATATCCTACGTTTCGTAGGTCTCTTAAGTCACATACACTTCTATCTCATATCATATACCATAAATCTATCTCATATGAAATTCTATCATGTAGGATAACTACGTTATCTTTAACACATCCTTTTGAAATTTCTTTCTCGACACGAAACAAGTGTGCTTGCCTGTTCGTGCAATTCAAGCCCATGGCATGCGGCTCAACACGAAGCACGGTCCGACATGACTCACTATCATCTTTACCTCGCTATCGAGATTGTGATATCAAACCTAATCAGAGACACTTTAAGATGTACTTTGCTTACCAATTCCTCATTTTAAATATCTGAGTCTTATCAACTAACCCGAATTGGATTAAGACATTAACCCATGCGAGATTCCGATCTAAAATAATGCCTTCTCCTTACCAACTCAAAGTATGACTTAGCCAATCCAGTTTGCGAGGATTCGGTTTATAGATGTCTCGAATATGCACGATAAGAAATATTCCGTACTTCATATAAGAAAAAGTGAATCGTTTTATAGCCATTTATTTGCCATCCTCGTGCCTCATATAGTCATATCCACATATAATCATAGTCATTATCTCAAAACGAATTATATGAGACACACGTTATAATTTAACCTCAAAAAGGACCATGTATTGTACACAAAAGTCAAAATAAAGACTTTATAAATGTAAAAACTACAATATACCCGTACAATCAATCCAATTTTGCTATAAAAAAAAACTTTTTGTTCAGGGAGCTAAAAAAAAGAAATTTGGTAGCAAATGTTGAAACTATAAGGAATCCTCATTTCAATTGTAGGTGGGATGCGTTCTTTTCAATCGTAGGTGGTTATTATAAGGATTTCAATTTTTAAGTTAATAATTCAACCTAATTCTTACTACGTACCTCTTAGTAAAAAAAAATTAAAGACTTAAAAAACATAATTATAGTGATCCCGGATAATGCGGTGGCGGACCTTCTCTACAACTGGGGTGGGTCTGACCCCCTCGAATGAAAACATTAATAGTGTAATTTTAGCTCCAGCTCCCCTGAACTTTAAGTATAATTGTGTATATCCTATACTATATTGCTTAAATTATGTTTACCGATTCTTCTATATACACTACAGTACTACACTGTTCAAGATCTGCCATTAATGATCTGAATGGACATATTAGTGAATTATCAAGGCCAACGCTAGGTTCCAGGGAAATAGGAGCAGTTGTAAACAAATTATAATGTTGGGTTGGTTGTAAACACGTGTTGGGGTTAGACACTTAGACCCCTTCTAAATATGTTTAATTTAGTTAATTAAAATACAACAATCATGGAAGGCAGTACTGTAGCTAATTTGCCATACAGCTCACACTATAGCAATAGCGTAGCTGCCTCCCGAGATCTGGAAGGATATTACAAACTTAATTAAACAAATTAAATTGGTAAGAGACACGTACACTAATAATTGGTGACACTCAAATTCTATCTTAATCTCATCAATCATGGTACGAATATATATTTAGTAGATGTACATGAATCTTGAGTCTTATTCAAATATGCGTCTTTGCACTTCTTACCAATCATTCTATACTTGCATAATCACCAAATTTAGCTTAATTATATTAGACAGCTAGCTTTAACCCCTATGAAGGCTACACTATTAGGGGACTAGGGGAGGGTAACCAAATAATGCACTAAGATTATGAAAGAGTTCGAGTCAAGAAGGGTCATCTTAGTCCAGATCAAAGTTGAATCGATCGACTTAATTTTGGGTTTAGGTCATATTCGGCTTTGGTTCCATACGTGTCTGTTTCAATTAAATGGGGTTGAGTGGACTTCGAGTAAGATCATGTTCGATAGTGGGTCTTTTGTGTCATTCTGGTTCTAATTATTTGAGATCAGTAATTTCAACTGGAATCAGACACGATAGGTCCTTTCAGTTTCGATTAAATTTAGGATTGGTCATGTACGTTCGATTTCATGTTGAATTATACATTTGTACGTAGTATTTCGTATTTCAATACTTTATTGTTTTGATTAAATATTTTTTGATTTATGCCATATTCAGTATAAAATAAATTTAGATTCAAGTCATTTCAGTTTCATTTCCGAGTGATCAACCTTTTACACAAAAGGAAGACTACTCAGTGTATCAAAATAAGGATGTACGTAGTAGGAGTTATACGAAGTGGCGTGACCTTGATTCGAGTTTGGCCAATGTTAATTAGACACTCTCAACTTAAATTATAAAATAACTACTCCTTTTAATTCCAAACTAGTGTTTGGTGCCCGGGCGATGCCTCGGGTTACTACTTTAAACATCATAATACTTCCAAGTTATGCATTTATGCGCAATAAAGTATTTGTTATGCATTATGTAAATAGTTTGGTGTATATTATATGCTTGGATGTTCCAAGTTCTACTTCCTCCATTTTTTAATAATTGCACCATCTTGGTTTTAGCACTATTCACATATTCTTATATAGTTATTTTTTGTGATTTATATTAAAAGAAAAATATATTCATGTAGGGTCTTGTTAGATTCGTCTCGAAATATACTTTCAAATCATCAAATTTTTATAATTTTTTAAAATATATAGTGAGAGATATTAGTGGTTAAAATAGTGCATTGACAAGCGTGAAATCCAAGATGGTGCAATTAAAAAAAATGGAGGAAGTATATATTTATGTGCAATAAATATCACATCTAATGGTTGACTAAGATGATAAGATATTAACTTTTCATTTGATAGATCCCATATACGGATCGAGTATTATTATTTATAATAAGAACAAAACCAGAGAGTATTATGAGAGTCTCGTGATTTTCGCCATACACTTGATTTGTGGTGCAGCGGGTCTACAAAATTCAAACAATATTGAAAACCGTAATTGAAATAAAAGCATCCACGAACTAATTAAGCAAACAACTTGGGTATTTTGGATGGATGCTCATCAAGTTACAAATTAAGACAAACTTATTTCGATGTTATGATGTACTAAATGAATAATTGTTGCATCGTGTAACATCGTAGCTTTAAAGAATAATTTTGCACTATTCCAATATAGTAAAAATTATGGTGATTTTTTTCGATGTGAGACAAAAAACTTTCTTCGCTATTTACTTTCTCTCTTTATTTGTGTGGTGGCTTTCTTTGCATAACTAGGACTTTCAACACATCATCTTTTAGAGTTTACGTACACCTCTCAATTCTCATGAAATGACATACTTTTGTTGCTTCTATTGATTTTGATCATTAATGTTTTCTAAATTATTAATTGATTGATGGTATGATTTAATAGTTCATCACCATTATTAAAATGAATGGATCGGATAAGAATTACTTGGTTCGATCATTGGTTGTACTAGATAGCCATTTGTGTACAATATAATATTGTCAATATTATGTAGCCCTTGAAAAATATCACTACCTTACGCATTTTTTCAGTAACACCCATTGGAATTAGACCGATAATTTTGTGAATTGTGCACCGTCAAAATTGTATGGTTAACATATACGGTACCATTTTGCCTACAATTAATTAATTATATCCAACAGAAAAATAAATCGCATCCATACATAAATAGTAGCATCTAACTATTTACAAATACACGTATATATATTTTTTTTTTATCAAATAGTGGATATTCTACAGAAGTACAAATAAAGATTTTTAAAACAATCATCTTTGATCAATTTTGTTTAATAAAAGACGATTGAGCGAAGTAGCGTTCTTTTTTCAAAGATCGGAATCTAATCTAGCTTTAATGGACAATCGGACATGATCAAAGGTATGAATCAAACAAAAATGCATGTGTTTAAATACTCCGTATGTCTTAGACTTATTTCATGTATAAAAGTCAGTAAAAAACACTTTGTTCACTTCATTACAAAAGGCGTTAAAATAAAAAATGTGTATCTCATATTCACATACATCTACACCTTATAATTTACATGGCCCTAACTTGTTACTCGATCTACATACCTCGGACTCTATAAATTGTCACAGCTACCAACCCTGAATAAGCTCTTTGGTCGATGAGTCTCAAATAGAAAATATAAATTAAAATAAAATAAAATAAAATAAGTTAGTAGACTAACTAAATTACTAGTAGTGTAATTAATAGAGTTGTTTATAGATGTGTTGATTAAAGCGTATTGTGTAAATTGCTTTGAAATGAGAATGAGAATATGAATATGAAAGAAACAAATATTTGAAAATACCTAAATTTTCAAGATCGATGACAAAGTCTATGGTCTAGTATAGGTAGAAGCACTTATTAACCTCATTAGTTAAGTAATGTGTATACGTATAGTATGTGAGACACATGCATTCACTAATAAATTAAGTAATGATGTAGTGTTAATTAGTGACAAATAAATTTAGTTATTCTATTTTAAGTGATGGATACTTTATAGGTAATGAAAGTTACTTTGAGGTAGAAGTGTGAACTTGAAAAAGGTAAACGGCTTATTACTTTAATTTTGAAATGATAATAAGTCTATGGAGTTGGTGAAATATTATTTTATTTTATATTTTTATATTAGGCATATATTTATCATGAACAACATGGTCGTTTACTACTTTAAAGTTGTAGAATGTAGACAATCAATAACAAGTTGAGTTTCAGTTTTTGTTTAACTCACGTTCGATGCTTGAGTGAGGTAAAAGCTTATGTCCAATGTGTCTAACTTGTTTTTTAAGGGAAAGACAAACGTACTTAGTGTTTTCATTAGTGTCTCACTTAGTTAGTTAGCTACTAAGCGAGTTACAACGTTACATATCTTCTTAACATAAGAAATATTGAGTTTACGTTGGGCGTCTCAAGCGGGGTTTGGTAGGGTTACAGTTTTTACGGATTCCCGGGGTTTAATTGACTTGCTAAGGTCAACGGTGGTGTCGGATATCCAGCTCATCTGGATGCTTGCTGAAATAAGGAAGATAGGTAATACTTTCCTCTGGTGTTGTATCAACAAGGTTGATAGACAGCGAGTTCAACAGGCGCACGAGCTGGCGAAAGCAGCTTCTACTTTACTTTTATCCTTTTGTAAATTTCCTTAGTTTGCTTGTTTGAGCTTATGTCAAAAAAAAATTAAAAAAAATAACATAAGAAATATTGAAATAATTATATAAAAAAAGCTTCCTTTAAGTATATTTGCATAGATCAAAAGAATAGGAGCAAAGCCGCCACACATACTCTTGGTCTCTCGGACCCCATTAACCGCTTCACTTTCCACCATATATGATCATAGAAATTTGTAAGATAAACTTGTTAAATGGTGAATTTGTAAGATAAACTTATTAAATTGTCCTAACTTGTTTAAGATAAAAATTAGAATATCACACGAGATAGAGTTGTGTTATATGATATGATATAAAATTTTATAGGAGTTGGTAAATCTACGAAGAGTAAGATATATAATTTGTAGTATAAATAGAGGTTTATGCCAACAATAATATAAGACAAACCAAATAATATATTCTCCATAATTTAGCATGGTATCAGAGCTTAGGGAGATTCCAGGGACCGTCTACAAAAAGTTTCACCTGCCGGTGGGTTACTGGAGGAGTTCATGGTTAAATGTTTATATTAAAGAACTTCTTTGTAGGTTTCCTAAATCCTATAGACTTTTATAGCATATCAATCATATGATATTCTATCCTCTCGGAAAACTATGTTATCCTCAACAATAAAATTCTTTTTTAACTAATTTTTTGTTAAAGGGTGAATTTTAATTTTAATTAGATAAACAAGGGACAAACTTCGTACTACGTAAAATATAACAAAGAAGAATAAAGCTTAATTAACTTACTATAAAATAGCTTAATTGGTAAAATTTTGAAAGGATAGTCCTAATACCTAAAGATCACATCCTATTTACATCATTTGTCGCCTTACACTTTGTGGCTCTTTCTGCCTATTTTTTTTTAAATGTTCAATTAACATACAGTTTAGCAATTAATTTAACGAGGCACAATAATAATGATCATACCGTAGACTCGCGGTGAATCGAGTGGGCGGTGAGTAGGGATGGAAATGGGTGGGATTTGGATCGGGTGGAGCATCACCCGCATCCATCACCCGCTTTCATCCGCTCCACCCGGTCCATCCGTCACCCGCTTTACCTATCACCCGCATTCCGTCCATCCATCACCCGCGGGTGAACCGGGTGGATCGGGTGATATTCGGGTGAAAATTATTAACAACTACAAATTCACCACCTAAGAATATGCATAATAATTAACCAAAAAAAAAAATCTTATATACCTACATTTACTACCGAAACGTATAATTGTTTCTCATCATGCATAACTTGTAACCCAAAAAAATTAAACAAACACTAACTTTAATAAATAATGGATTTACTAACACATTTTTATGTTTAAAACAAAAATAAAAATAATATATATAAAATAAATGGGTGATGGATCGGGTGATAAACGGGTGGTGGGTCGGGTGATGGATGAAAAAACATCACCCGCATCCATCACCCGCTTCACCCATCATCCGCTTTTCATCTATTTATTTCGGATTTTCATTCGTTTAATTAGAGCAGGTGACCGGGTTATTGGATCATCCACTGAATATTTCCATCCCTAGCGGTGAGGCAATAATATGAGTGCAAGGCGTTAAAAGGAAGCAATGAGTAGAGAGTCGGACGTCTGTTTAGAGTTACGTGCACATACAATTATTGTTGAATGGTTGATTGTATGTGGATAAGACGGGCGTTAATTATCTAAGCATCTACTATGGCTTAACTTAGGAATAATTGAACTTTGATCATCTAAATTATTATAGTATATGTTGACAAATTAAACTCCGCATCTAAGAAAAGGCATTGTACTTTTAAGTTTCAAAGAACCTAACTCACCCCCATCTTACTCATCTTTCTTTGTCCTTTTGCCGTAATCATACTATCTCACAATTCTTCACGTTATCAACTTCTGTATTTTACTTACAACTTTCCATGTAAATGTGTTGCAATTTAAGGCCAATTCCGCATTATGTTGACTACTTTCTATTTTTAACTTGCCACTAGAAGACTATGATGTTAGTTCATTGCATAAGATAGGATGTGTTCTATTTCTATAGTTTTTTTTCCCGAAAATGATAAAGGTCGCAACATGTGACTTTTAAGCAGTGTCACAATGATGACATGTCATGCTTATGTGTCATGATTTAAATTGGAAACTAAAATGTTTAACTTATTTAACTTATTATACATGTTACAAAAAAAGGTAGGAAAATCTTAATATTCTAATTTGTTTCATTTTTCATATCGATTACCTTAGTTACATATTTTCATATTAAAAATATTGCATTGACAGTAAAAATAATCTGATGACGCATAGCCTACGTGACACCTATATGTACCAATTAAACTCCGACACATAACCACCCTTTTTTTGTTTATCTTAAAATTAATTGTGTTCCGACAAGGTGACATACTAAGTGAGATGGAGAGAGTACTACTTCATTCGTCCTCTTTTAGTTGCTATGTTTCTATTTTAGGTCGTTTCTTTTTAGTTGCCACAATTCTTTTTTGGAAGCTATATATGGGGGCATGAATGTTGTTTACTACCTATCCAGTTATATGGAAAAAATTGCGGTGATCAGTAAAAATTACAACTAAAACAGACCAGATGAAGTATATTGATACTCTGTTATACACAGAGAGTAATTAATAATTTTACCTTTAATAATTTATGTGTATAATGAAAATGACATTGATGGGAATAAATTTAGGGAAAGTAATTCTTTTTTTTAAAAGCAACTTAGGGTGAGTTTATCCCCAGACTCACTTCTAATTTTCAGATTCTGCCACATCAGCTTTCCACTAACTTTTTCATTATCTAGACTCACAAAAAACTCACCCTGTTTTTACACATTATCCCCAGACTCACCTCAAACTCACCTAACTCTTAAAATAATATTTTATGTATATATTTTTTTTGGTACATTCTCTAAATAATATTGAAACTATGTTTTCTTATATACAAACAAAGTAGACCTAATCAACAAGCGGGCCGGGCCGGGTTCGGGCTGGGCCGAGAACATAAAAATCTGCCCATTATGTCGGTGGGGTCGGGTCAAGCTTCGGGCCAATTTTGTATGCCCAAAATTCGCTATTTTGGGCAAAAAATAGCGGACTTTTCGGACCAATTTCGGGTTAGGCCAAATTTATAACTAAAATTGTTGTTTGTGTTGTCCAAAGCCCGTAAAATTTTTTTAAAAAATCGGGTCGGTCCCAAGAATCGGGCCGGAATCTTCTGCCCAAAACCCGGTAATTTTTGGACCGGGTCGGGCCCATGTTGATCAGCTTTAAAACAAAGTAATTTATAATTCGAGAAAAAAAAAAGCAGAAAATGTTAATTTCGAAATTGACATATATTCCGTACAAATTAGAAACAATAATACAACATATTAAATTCAAAAGATCTAGAACATAAATTTAAAGGCAAATGAAACAAAATAATACATAAACCATCAATAATTTAATTAGTTGGGTGAAATAAGATAAATTAAGCTTGATGATGTGGCATGATTTGATTGAAAGAAGAAAAAAGTGGAGTCTTGAGTTAGTCTTGAGTGAGTCTTGGATTTTCAAACTCACTTCAAGACTTGGTGTAGTATTTTACCACATTATCCCAAGATTTAGGCTTGAGACTCACCTCAAGACTCCGTTCAAGACTAGGGATAAACACACCCTTAATATCTTTTTTTGTGTGTGTGGTGATTGATATCTTAGCTGTATGTACTACATATTTTGTTACTATTATTACCGCCAAAATGCATGTCGTTACAAATAACTTTTTTGTCATGGTTTTGATCGGGTATTTGCGGGCCAACAGATAGTAAAATTTATCTAAAATTACTTAGGGATGATAGGTGGGTATAATTTTACAGATTTCGCTCCGTACCTATCTCAGTTGGAGTGAATATGGGTATGATTTTAATTTGGCGGAAATGGATATGGATAGTGGCTAGGGGTATCTCGTTTG
Organism: Spinacia oleracea; assembly: GCF_020520425.1. Lineage (NCBI taxonomy): Eukaryota > Viridiplantae > Streptophyta > Magnoliopsida > Caryophyllales > Amaranthaceae > Spinacia > Spinacia oleracea. The sequence continues at coordinate 22,467,869 of NC_079491.1, read as the reverse complement.
CCATCCCTAAAAATCCCTTACTTTCTCAAGCGAAAAAAGAATTGTGAAAAAATCAAAACGCATGCGTGGTAGACGCTATTGTTCTAAAGTGACTCTTTGTGGGAAGTACATCATAGTGTGATACAGATAAAAATATTCGGCAACATTTTTTTTAAAGTCCGAATGAACCATAAGCAGTGGTGAGACCATAATTATTAATGGGGGAGGCCATTATTAATATGTTAATTTTATTTTGAAATGATTTTGATAAGTATCACAATTTTAAATACGGTTTTTTCATGAAATACTCCTGAGATTTCACGAAACACACCAAATACACCTGCGCGTTTCAAATCACATAATATACCCATATTTTTTAAAAATATGCACCAAATGCCCTTAAATATCCTTAATGACTAACGGTCGTTAACTCCGTTAGTATTAACCTCTAATTAACTCTAGCTAACAAATAACCTAATCACAATTCAAATCACAAAATCAAGCATAAACTAATAAAAAACTATGAACAACCAATTAAAGAGAGAATTAAAGAATAAAAGAGAGGGATATACCATTAATAATTCAATTTAAAGCCCCAAATTGAAGAACAATAAATCTGAAATTGAAGAACAAAACCCATAAAATTGAAAAAGAGAATATAAAATTTTGAGAATTCCTAAAATCGAAAATCTAAACTACAAATTCGAATTCTAGTGGCCTCTAATCTCTCTCTAATCTATCTAATTTCGAGTCCTAATTTCATTCCCCTCCTCTTGTTCTAGCTATTGGCAACTCATCCAGCAACTATAAGTTTTTGCTGGCGGCGTCGAGGCCACTGGAAAACCGCATAGATGGTTGAGATAGCCCCTGCTCTACATGTATTTCGTCCTCCTTTTCTCGTCCATCCCCTTTCTTCCTCTCGTTCTTCCATGTCAGAGAAGCTTCTGCCGACCACCGTACGTCGCAGCCGCATCGCTGTTACTACAGTATCATCGTCGCCGCTATACTCCCTCTCTGTGGCTGCAAGCTCTCATCCTCTTTCTCTCCCTAATTCTTACTTCAATCTCTTCTAATTTTGGGGCGCTGCTCCACTGCTGCCTTTGTTGGTGAACTTATCCTCCTCAATTTCCTCTTCAATTTTGCATTACCATTCATCAGTTTCATCTTCAATTTACTTGACTAATTCATCAATTTCATCTTCAATTTTGCATTACCCAGTACCGTCGCCGCAGTATCATCATCACCATTCGTCATCGTCTTAAACTTCCCCTTCTTCTTCAAACTTCAATTCACGATTTCAATTCACTCGAAAATTTGGGTTCGGATATTTGGGGGTTTGAATTAGCAATTGATGTTTGATGAAGATGGTTTGAAGAAGGAAAATTGTGGCTGGGTTCACCATTTTGATACCCAGAAAAAAGAGACGTCAGATTGAGAGGAGAGTGAAAGGAGAGTGGGGATTTAGAGTTAATTAGGGTTCATTAGGTGTTAATTAGGATTAACTAGGCTAATCAGTAGTTAATTAGGGTTAAATTAGAATTAGTTAGATTAATTAAGAGTTAATGTTAAGTGTAGGGGAATTTGGTGCAAATAGGTTTAAATAGGGGTATATTATGTGATTTGAAACGCGCATATGTATTTAGTGCGTTTCGTGAAACCTCAGGGGCATTTCATGAAAAACTCGTTTTAAATAAGTATTTAGACGAGGCCGGTAAACTAGTTAAGAAAGAGAACTTGAGAAATTCTATATAGTAGGTTACATTATTGTTAAATTTGTAGAATAGGAAATGAGCCCCGACAATTCAAAGAGGTGGAAGAATTCAGTCCACTTATAAGCCAAAGGACCATTGAAAGTAATAGTCTAAAAAAGTATTCCACTTGTATATTGTTCTTGGCAAAATTTCAAAATTTGTCTGATTTCAACTCTGAAATTGTAAATCCCAAATGAGAGTTCTTGGCTCCGCCACTGCCCACTGATCAATTCATGATCAAATTTACATACATAATCCTCCGTAGCACCCAATTGAAAACCTAGAGGTTAAAATTAGTTGTAAAGCAAAATCTAATTGATTTACGTTCATGTATTTCATGTTTGTTAGAATATGCCTTGAAACGGTCATGCCCCTTACTGCAACGCCCCAGTACGGGGATTTCGTTACCCGGCCAGCGAGTCGGGGGTCCAGGGGCTACGCTTCCTGGTTTAAGTGTTTAGTGACGCAACTTGGTCCCCGATGGGGGGTCATGCCCCTTACGGTATATGTTATTGTACGTTAGGGTTATCTGTTTTGGGCCTATTTTCTGGGTTTTTACGCATCTAACTAAAAAGTACTATATAAACTATCTAGGTCATAACCTAGTCGTATTCTATAATCTGTACTCCTCAAGATCAATAAAACTTTCCTCTCCTCTGCATGTGTACATAGCTAACACATCGTTAGTGAATCACGTTAAATTTTCGTGTTCTTTATTTACTTTTTTTACAATCTTTCTTGAATCTGTTATAACAATATATCCATTATCAAAACCTAAAGTACATAGCACCCAAAAAAACTCCTTCCCTCTCTAGAAAAAAAAGCTCTCTCCTCTCTCTACAACACACAAAGCCAAAACCCTAGATCTAGGTGCTTGTCGGCGGCCTAAGTTCATCGCTCAACTCGGGTCGCCGTCGAGCACCACTGTACGTTTATACTGATTGCTGCCGGTGGTGAAGGTGAAAGAGGAGCCAAGCGTAGCTTCTACCTCCTTTTAGATCGCCATTCTTCTCGCCGAAGTGTGGTGTGGTTCTTGTTTGGGTAACCGGAATAACCAACCAAAGCTAGTTATTTTATACTCGGAGGTTAATTGATCGGGTCAGAGATTCAACTTAGGCGCTTCTTCCACCTCTACCTTATTCGCCGCCGTCGTGTTTGTCGGTAAAGGTAAAAGAATTTAGGGTTAGGGTTTTCGTTTTGAATTGGAATCGTTGTGGTTTTGGGTTGTTTCTCTTCGTAAGTTTTGGGAGTACTCTTGTATAGGTGTTTGGCTTGTTGTCCCAGTCCTTTCTAATCGCCGACGTCTTGTTTTGTGTCGGACCACCCCGATCTGGACAGTAAAGGTAATCGCAGTCGTCTTGTAGTGTCGATCCACCTCGACCTTGACGGTAAAGGTAAAGGTTAGTTTAGTGTTTCAGGTTTTTGGGATTGAATTTTCCATTTGTGTGTGCCCGTCCTCCACTGCTTTGCTTTGTGTTAGTCTCTAGGTTAGTTTTGTTGAAGTTTGGGGACCTTGTTGCTGCCACTTTGTTTTGTGTACGTGTTTTGGGTGGCTTGGTTCCTGCTGCTTCATCCCTTTGGTGTAGGCTTAATTGATTATGTTTTATGTTTAATTTTATTAATTTCCTTGTTATTGTCGGTTTGTGCTTTGTTGTTGGATTTGCTAAGTATGTATTTATCGCTTCTAATAGTTCATTGCGGGTTTCGAAAGGTTGGTTCTTGGTTGAATATTCTTTGTTGAGATGTTCAACGAATGCAATAGTTATGAGCTTGGGTCTAGGTGTCTCCGTGAATGATTTAAGTACTTTAAGTAAAGAGTTAGCCAGTCTAATGAGTGAGCTTGTGAAGGAAAAAATGCCCTTGGTCTAAGTTTGCATTTAATGCTAAGTCTAATAAATGTGGTTCAGTATTAATTAAACAAGTTAATAATTCAGTGATATCAAGTGAACTGAATGCCTAGCTAGAGGCCGCTTCAGTTCAAGTGGAATTAATAATATTAATCCACAACTTACTCTTGACTAAACCCATAGGGTCACACAAATAGCACGTGAACGGATCAAGTATTTAAGTGAATATATTATTCATTAAATACTCTAATTATGACCATTAGGAAATGACGGATCTCAGTTCCAGTGGGAGCTGAAATCGTCAAAAGGCAAAGTAAAGAATATTCCGGAAATGAAGATATTGCCGGAAACGGAAATATGGTTCATGACGGAAATATAAATATTATCCAAGTCGTAGATGTTGCCGGAAACGGAAACATGGATCGTATCGGAAAATATTATCGGAAATATTACCGAAAACGGAAGTTACCGGAATCGGAAATATTGTTGGAAAAAGAAATTATTTCCGGAATCGGAAATATGAACGGAAACGTAAATCTTTGATCGAAACAGAAATAGATTCCGGAATCGGTAAACGAATGAAGCTCGACGAGCTACAGGCCGGCAAGCGAGCCGGCCCATCGCTCAACAAGCAAAAGGTCGAGCGCATAACACTGAGCACGAAGCCCAGCGCCAGCGCCCAGCCATAGGAGATGGGCCTGGAGCGCTGTGGGCCGCGAGCACACCAAGGCTCGAGCAGCATGTAACACCCTAATAATTCCTTGCTTTTATAAAATCATTTTCTAACTTAAAATAACGGTTAAGGCTATTACCAGAATTACGCAGCGGAAATTAATGTCAACTAACTTTTAAAAACATAATTAATGAAATATTGAGGCCTCCTACAATTTGGAACCATAACGGCCCAAAAACCAAAGTATAAATAGTCCAACGAATTCAAAACATAATTAAAGTATAATTAAATAGTTTCAAAATACGAAAACATGCCACTCTCTCGATCATCTCAAGCCACATGATTCCGATCAACCAACCTGCTATTTTATTCTACTCCCCATCAATGCAAGTTCAAATGATAGATCATCATAGGGTCATTAAGGCAAAGGCCATGACCAAAACACACAAAGCACGTAGTCAGCAAAAGCTGAGTACTTACAAGAATAGAGTGAAATGAAACTAATACATGCATCACTCACTAAGTACTAATTATCATGCAAAAGCCATATAATAATTAACAAACAATCATGAATACAAGACTCGACCCTTGACTCGACTCTTGACTCACGATTCAATTAGAATAAGCTTCGAACGGGCCAAAAGAGAGTTCCATAAAGGAAAAGGTGATGGGAGCCAACCATACACCAAATAATAAATAATAAAAGTGGGCCATACCGAGTGTCGGGCCATACCGACAGAATTCCTGCGCATAATATAAATGAAACAACGTCTTGTATCATTAGTAGGAGTACGAGCTTTCCGGCAAGACTCCCCCCATTGTTCATACTCAAGGTATATACGTTCCAAGAGTTTTGAAGCTTGTTCTGGTTGCACTTTACGTTTATTAATATTTTATTAAAGGCGAACTCAAGACTCAACAATGTACATTCATACAATTAATAAACAACAACCAAAACAATCTTATTTTAATGCTTTAAGACTTGTGATCAACCAAGCAAGACTCTTGTGAAATTACTACCATGTTCCTCCTCACCAAAGTGAGACTCCACATCATGCACATTAACATGAGGGTTGTGCCCTTGCACGACAAATCCTAATTCATTTCATACAAAATATTCCCAACCGAACCCTACAGTGCGGTGGCTTACATGAGCTAACCCTTCACATGTGGTAAAATAAATAGTACAACGAGGTACGAATAATTGGCTCAAAGTATGCTAGACATCCCGTACAATAGCATACAATTAAATAATTCATCCCTTGCATGTGAAACAAATCATACATGCATAAATATTGAACAACATGATTGACAATGAAATCCACACTCATAATAATCTCAACATGCTTGTTCAAACAACAATTTAATAATTCCAATAATATTAATCCACATGATCGTTCACCAAGGCAGATATGAATCCACATGATATAATTCACATCATCAACAATCATGTAATGTCATTGACAAAAGGTGTGGTCGCCCTAGACTTGTACGTACCTTGAATACCTAAGCGTAGGGGCCTCTTTGCAATAACGAGCACTCACTTAGAAATCACCTCCTATCATCAAAATAATGAAACTTAAATTATTTCCATGTTCATTAAATTTCCAGCAACTCTATAAAATCTAAAACCTTATTTAAACTTTAGAATTCAATCGTTTTTCAATAATATAAACGTCTCAATTTGCAAAACCAATCCCTAGTACGAAAAAATACTTTTTCCGTCTTTAAAATCAATAAAAATCAACACTTTAAGCCTTTATTAAAATCTGAAAATATAATTGATTATCATAATTAAAATCATCACCTAATTATGCTAATCAATTGACTCATTAGGTCTAGGTAAAAACCCTAACTTGAAAATCCCAATAAAACTAATTTATTATCATAAAAATCAATCATTTATTAAATAAACGAATCTGAAAATTCATGCTTTAATAATTAAATCAAGCCTAATGAATCACAACACGCAAATCCTCAAAACACGGTGTTCATAACCAATTCCCAGCATTTTAATCATTCAAAACAATAATAATATTATAATTTAAAATACGAAATTGAAATAAAATAGGTAAGGAAGAAGAGAATTATACCAATCCGGCCTATAGCACGGAACAATCACGAATTAGGGTGATTGGGCGAAAAAGAATTGAATTACGAACACGAACAACACACACACACACACACACGCAACTCGTGTGCGGGTGCGCACAGCGACGAAGGGACGAGGCATCAGCAGCGCGCTGGCGCGCGGGACAGATGGGCGAGGGCGCGAGGCGCTGGGCGCTGTGCGCGAGAGAGAGACGAGAGGGAGAGAGGGGGTGCTGGGCGCTGGCGCGCGAGAGAGACGAGGGAGCAGGGGGTGCTGCTGGGCGAAGGAGGGACGAGGGAGGGAGAGCAGCGCACGCTGGGGCGTGAGGCCGAGCAGCACGACGCAACAGCAGGAGGGGCACGAGCACGAGGGCACGAGGGCCGTGCAGCGTGCAGACGAGCCGAGAAGAAAGAGGAGAGAGGAAGAGTGATGGGCAAGCAAAGCAAAAGAGAGGGTTTATGAGATTTTAGGGGTTCAATTAATGATGAGGAGTCCTATTTAAAGGCTCCTTATTTTTAATGGGCTAGGCTTAGGAAAATAGATTTGGGCTTAGCAATTAAATGATTGGGCTAGCCAAGAGCTTGGAATTAAATTCTTTTGATTGAGCTCGTTTAGTAAAACGAATTGGACTTTTCATTTAAAACCCGAAGCCTTTAAAAATCATTTGCCACCCATTAAATTTCCCGAACCAAGAATTAAATTCGTTTCTTAATTAATTAAAATAATAAATATTCTAATTAATTAAAATACATTTAAATAATATTTAAATGCGAATTAATTTCCAATAATCGTAAAATGCTTTATAAATATAATAAAATATATTTATAAATATTATAAAAATACGAGGTATTACACAGCAAGCCAAGGCAGCAGCAGCCCGCCAAGGCCAAACTGCAGCGCGCTGGGCCTTAGGCCAGCTGCGACTGCGTTTGGGCCTAGGCAGGCACGCGCGCCAGCGTGGCCCATTGTGGTTGCGTTGCTTGCTTCATCTTGGGCTCCAAGCAAAGTCGAATTACTTAGTTTGCAAGTAACTTTGGCATTAAGTATTAGTTTTCCTAGTCCTACTAGAATTGGATTAATTAAGAGTATAATTGTTGTTACAATTCTAATTGAATAAGAATTTCAATCCTAGTAGGGTTGGTAATTCTTTTCCTAGTAAGACTCAAATTCCTTATTTCCTACCCTATAAATATGAGGCTAGCCCTCATAATTTATATACATCAAATTATATTCTTTACTTAGATTGTGTTCAAGGGAGAACATAATTATAGCCCTAACCCGAATACATAAAACCTTAAGTAAAATCTGAAGGAAATAATGCCCTTGGTCCAAGTATGCATTCTATGATAAGTCTAATAAATGCGGTTCAGTATTAATTAACAAGTTAATAATTCAGTGAGATCAAGTGAGCTGAATGCCTAGCTAGAGGCCGCTTCAGTTCAAGTGGAATTAATGATATTAATCCACAGCTTACTCTTGACTGAACCCGTAGGGTCACACAAATAGTACGTAAACGGATCAAGTATTTAATGGCATTAAATACTCTATCTATGGATATTCGGAATCGACGGATCTTGTTTTCAGTGGGAGCTGAGATCGTCACAGGCAAGAAATGAATACTCCGGAAACGATGATATTACCGGAAACGGAAATATGGATCGTATCGTAAATATAAATATTATCCAAGTCGTAGATGTTGCCGAAAACGGAAACATGGTACGTATCGGAAAATATTATCGGAAATGGAAATATTACCAGAATCGGAAATATTGTCGGAAACGGAAATATTGTCAGAATCGGAAATATTACCGGAATCGGAAAATAATTCCGGAAACGGAAATATTAAATATTTGTTCGAAACGGAAATTAATTCCGGAATCGGAAATGTTAAATATTGTTCGTATCGGAAATGAATTCCGGAATCGGAAATTTAATCGGAAGCGTATCGTACGAATAAGCATCGGACGAGGCCTGCCGGACGAGGGCCCAGCACGAAGCCAGGCCATCGCCCAGCAAGCCAAGCGCGCCACACAAACAGCCACGCCAGGCCCAGCGCAAGGCCAGGCCCAGCAGGCCGTGGCAGCGCGCACAGCGCGCGCAGCGTGCGCGGGTGCTTGCGTGGGCTTGTGGCTCGCGCAGGCCTCGCTGCGTGGGCTGCTGCTCGCACGCACGCATGGGCGGCCCATCGAGGCTGCCGTGTGTGTGTGCGTAAGTGTTTGTGTTCGTGCACGTTTCCTAAAACGTGCAGAGTTCGGTTAATGATTAAATTCCTAATTCTATTTGATAAATTAATTAAATTAGAGTTCTTGTAGGATTCTAGGTTTAATTAATTTGTATCTGAATAGGATTCCAATTCCCTTTCCATAACCCTATAAATATGTGGCCTGGGTTCACAATTTATAATGAGTTTCAAAGTATTCAAAGTGAGTTTTTGAGAGAAAAATTCAGCCACACATCTTGCTCAAAAGTGCCGAAAATTCTAGTACCTTAAGGGCGATTCTAGTTGGTCAATCTTAAGGCGGATCCGGACGTGCTGTGGACTATCTACGGAGGGACGACACTTGGAGTCCTAAAGACTTGTTCTTGCTCGGTTCGGGCGCAGCTAGGGAGGGCACGCAACAAAGAGTATGCATCTAAATTATGCTATATGATTATGTGTAAATAATATGTAATCCTGGGTTAATGGTTGTTTCCGCATGATTTATGTAATATCATATGTATCATAACCTAACAGTGGTATCACGAACCCCTTATTATTTTCATAATCTAAATTGCATAAACATGGTTAAATATTACAAATTTGCAAGAATTAAAAGGGGTGATTAATTTTCGTCATTGTTAATTAATTGCAAATTGCGTTTATTTAATTATACGTACGCAGTTTTTCGGCAGTTTCTTCGTTACTCATCCAAATCGAGTGATTTTTGTGTCAATTCCGCATGTAAAAGGCATTCTAAAATTTTGACAAAAATAGTGTTTTTCTGCCGAACCCAGAATTCTCAAATTCGAAGCCTAACTATGACTTTTCGAAGGTTTTAGTTTTTCGAATGCAAAAATTTCGTAAATTTAAGATGTTAAATTAAATATTTGCGATTCTTGTTGATAAATCTTGAATTTTTGATTGACCTACTGCATATGTTTAACAAGTTTGAATGCCTAGTCTTGTTAATTATGCAATCTAATTTGTAATTATGATTAATTTGTTGAAAATTAGAATAATTTAGAATTAATTTGATTTTCATAATTAATTGTAATTTAATTAGAAACCTATGATTAAAAACCTCCATAAAAATTGTAAATTTATGATAAATTTTAAATTTTTATGACCTAGACTTGAATCCATAACAATCGGAAATCAATTGGATAATAAATTTTCGATTTTTCGCCCTAAAATTATGAAATTAATAATATTTATTAATTTGTCATTAATTTTATAAATTTTAAATTTTTTATGCGATTCGTTCATATAACTTGCACGCACAAAGCAATGGACGCTTCGTGTTACCCTTAAGGGGTGTTGTATAATGCGGGCATGCGACGACGAGCAAGGGAGCTCGTCGCCCGTGCGGCACGAATGCAATGAGCAAGGGCGTAGTGCACGAGCACAAGGCAGCAGCCCTGCCTTGTGTCGTGGGCCACGAGCAATGGACGAATGGGCATGGGCGAAGGGCGAGCCAAGGCAGTCGCGTGTGGGCAGCAAGCGAGCTGCGCCACAACGCGCACTGCCTCGCGCAAGCGCGCGCAGCCTCGCGCGCAGCGAGCGCAAGCTCGCGTGCCACGAGCGCTGCGCCCAGCGTTGATCGCGCGCAATTGCTCGCGCACAGCGAGCGATGGCTCGCGCGCACAGCGAGCGAGGGCTCGCGCGCACAGCGAGCGATGGCTCGCGCGCACAGCGAGCGATGGCTCGCGCACACAGCGAGCGATGGCTCGCGCGCGCAGCGAGCACCATAGCGTGCGATGGCTTGCGATGGAAGATGCAGCAGCTATGCGACGAGCGCATGGGCTGCGCGCACATGGCCAGCGATGGCTGTGTGCGTGCGGCCCATGGGCGTGCAATGCGTAGGGTGTTTGCGTTACGATTAGATCGTTTTGAATGTTTAATTTGAAAATTTCAGTTCACGTAATTTTAATTAATTTTAAAATTAATAATTTAAATTATTTTCTTGGATTTTAATTTTGAATATTGTAATTATAATAAATTTTATTTATTCTAATTATTTTACTAAAATTAAAATCATGAATTAATTTAAACACGACTGAAATTAAATTAAACTTTTGGATTCAATTATAAATTTATATGAGCTTTAAATTTTAATTAAATTTGTATGTTTCCGGTTAGACTAGAAATACATTTTTATGTTTAAAATTAGTAAAGCATATGAATTTATTGGTTTAAGTGGGAGCGTATTTTAGTCATAAACTCTTGATTAGGTCTACAAATCCTTAAGGTTAAAACAACTTGATTAGAATTAATAAGGACTGAATAATTGGTAGATTATTGGTGCCCTTGATTAATTGCTGCAAATGTTTACGTGATGCATAATGTGTTTTACTAACCAGCTATGTGGGCCATTCATGATAATGAATGGGTGAATGGTATATATTGTATATGTACTGTTTTGCAGGTTATGAAGTGACTAGTATGGCCCAAATAGGATAGAAAATATGGTCTGCGTACCATTAATTTGAATGTAATTGGTCTAAAGTACCAAAGTTATTTTTCAATTCAAATATGGTCTGCGAACCATCAAATAGTTGTAATTAGTTATAGCTTATCCTATTTGAAGAAAATGGTGCCTCCCACGGAGATTTTCAAGACGGACTTTGAAGTCAAAGCTTCAAGATGAAGTCGGGCCATACTAGATCACAAATATCTTATGCATGTTTTAAGTTATTTATTGCTTTTAAATATGTCTTAAAATGCATGAGATCAAAAGCTTGATTATGTTGCATGATTAAGGATTTTAGTTCACTTAAAATCTAACCAACATAGTAAGAGCCTTAAGTTCCAAACTTAAAAATTGAGTTAAAAGGTGCCATGCCAAAATATACACTTGCTTGGATATCCTTTACATCAATCTAGTAATAGTTTTCGCTCAGCGAGGTGTTACTTATTGGTCCTAAAGGGGCAAGGTACACAAATAATTGTGAGTACATGTTAGTTTTGGTGAAACTCAACGATATAAGTAAGGAGTCCTTTTATGTCGTGGCAAATTCGATAGGTTTACCTAATAAGTTCTTAGACGTACCTATCAACCAAGAATAGTTTCTAGACTATTAGCAAAAGGGTTTTGCTTACCTAAGATGTTCTAGGATTAAGTCGACAAACTGTGCTTAGTTCTTCAATGATTTTAGGATCTTGGAATCATTTTATTCACACCTGCCGGAACACATAACTTGAATAAAATGCTTAATAAACATTGAATTATGCATGTATGCTAGAATTTAAGTTTATTAAGAGAAACTGTGAATGGTTATTTATTTGTTTATTCTTTTCAATTGTAGTTTTTTAATATGGCAAACAACAATTCATTCAACATTCGATCAATTCTCGAAAAGGAGAAGTTGAACGGGAAAAACTTCCTTGACTGGCAAAGGAACTTGCAAATAGTTCTTATGCAGGAAGAAAAGGAGTATGTCCTAGATGAGGCGATGCCCGAAGCTGCAGGCGACGGGGTCACTCAGGCAGCCCTCAATCGTTGGATTGATGCCAACAAGGATGTGAAATGTCTAATGCTCGCCACCATGAGTGCGGATCTGCAGAAAACGTTCATCAACTCAGATGCTTTCACAATCATCAGTGAGTTGAAGAACATGTTCCAAGATCTGGCTCGAGTCGAAAGATTCGAGACTCATAGGCAAATTCTTGAGACCAAACTTAAGAAAGGCGAGCCCGTAAGTCCACATGTTCTCAAAATGATTGGACTCATTGAGAATATGAGTCGGCTGGATCAACAATTTTCTCAGGAAATGGCTATAGACACCATCCTCCATTCTCTTCATAGCGGGTATGATCAGTTCAAACTGAACTACAGTATGAATAGTCTGGACAAAACGCTCACTAAGCTTCACGGTATGCTGAAGACCGCTGAAAAGACGCTCAAAAGTGATAAGCAGGATGTGCTTATGGTGCGTGGGGGCAAGTTCAAGAAATCTGGAAAGAAGAGGAATGCTAAGAAAGGTGGCAACAAGGCCAGCCCAACTAAGCAAACTGGCGCCAAATCTGCAAAGAGGAAGGTCAGTCAACCCACTTCTGAATCCGAATGCTTCTACTGCAAAAAGAAGGGGCATTGGAAGAGAGATTGCTTGAAGCTAAAGGAAGATCAGAAGAACGGAACAGTCGTTCCATCTTCAGGTATTTTCGTTATAGACTGTATACTTGCTAAATCAACTTCTTGGGTATTAGATACAGGTTGTGGCTCACACTTATGTTCCAATCCACAGGGACTAAGAAGAAGTAGAAAGTTAAGCAAGGGTGAAGTCGACCTACGAGTGGGAAATGGAGCACGGATTGCTGCATTAGCTGTAGGAACTTACTATTTGTCGTTGCCCTCCGGGCTAGTTTTGGAACTGGAAGAATGTTTCCATGTTCCAAGTCTTACTAAAAACATCATTTCAGTTTCTTGCTTAGATGCTAAGGGATTTTCCTTTTTAATAAAAGACAATAGTTGTTCGTTTTATTTTAAAGAGATGTTTTATGGATCTGCTAGATTAGTCAATGGACTTTATTTATTAGATCACGACAAACAAGTATATAACATAAATACCAAAAAGGCCAAAAAGAATGATTCAGATCTCACCTATCTGTGGCATTGTCGATTAGGCCATATAAACTTGAAACGCTTAGAAAGACTTCAAAAGAAAGGAATTCTAGAACCATTTGACTTAGAGGATTATGGTAAATGCGAATCATGTTTACTTGGCAAAATGACAAAGCAACCTTTCTCTAAAGTTGGAGAAAGAGCAAATGAACTATTGGGTTTAATCCATACAGATGTATGTGGACCAATGAGTACAAATGCTAGAGGTGGTTTCAGCTACTTTATCACTTTCACTGATGACTTCAGTAGGTATGGTTATGTCTACCTAATGAAGCATAAGTCTGAATCCTTTGACAAATTCAAGGAATTTCAGAGTGAAGTAGAGAATCAATTAGGCAAGAAGATTAAGGCACTGCGGTCTGATAGAGGCGGTGAATATCTGAGCTATGAATTTGATGACCATCTGAAAGAATGTGGAATTCTATCAGAATTGACTCCTCCTGGAACACCACAATGGAACGGTGTGTCGGAACGGAGGAACAGAACCTTGCTAGACATGGTCAGGTCAATGATGGGTCAGGCCGAACTTCCATTAGAATTTTGGGGACATGCACTAAATACAGCTGCACTCACTATAAATAGAGCTCCGTCTAAAGCTGTCGAAAAGACTCCATACGAATTATGGTTTGGAAAGCCTCCAAATGTGTCTTTTCTTAAGATTTGGGGATGTGAAGTATACATCAAACGATTAATTTCAGACAAACTTCATCCAAAATCTGACAAATGTATCCTTGTGGGCTATCCAAAGGAAACAAAGGGGTATTACTTCTACAATACATCTGAGAACAAGGTGTTTGTTGCTCGAGATGGTGTCTTTTTGGAGAAGGATCACATTTCCAAAATGACAAGTGGGAGAAAAGTAGACCTCGAAGAAATTCGAGTCGAACAACAAACTCTAGAGAATGCTCAAGATGACATTCAGGATGAAACTCAGAGATCTTTAGAAGAATCTGGTGAGAATCATGGTCAATCTAGAAATGTTACCCCGCGTAGATCGCAAAGATATAGATCTCAACCGGAAAGGTACTTAGGTATTTTGACGAACGAGAGCTATGACGTTCTATTACTTGAAAGTGATGAACCTGCGACTTACAAACAAGCTATGACGAGCCCTAGCTCCAAGCAATGGCAAGAAGCCATGCAATCTGAATTAGACTCCATGTCTGAAAACCAAGTATGGGATTTGGTCGATTTGCCAGATGGCTACCAAGCCATTGGAAGCAAATGGGTTTTCAAACTGAAAAAGGACAAGGATGGGAAACTTGAAGTTTTCAAAGCTAGATTGGTTGCAAAAGGTTACAGGCAAGTCCACGGTGTGGATTACGATGAAACCTTTTCACCAGTTGCAATGCTAAAGTCTATTCGGATAATGTTAGCAATCGCTGCATATTACGATTACGAAATATGGCAGATGGATGTCAAAACTGCTTTCTTAAACGGCGTTTTAACAGAAACTGTGTTTATGACACAGCCTGAAGGTTTTGAGGATCCAAAGAATGCTAAAAAGGTATGCAAGCTAAAGAAGTCAATCTACGGATTGAAGCAGGCATCCAGGAGCTGGAATATACGTTTTGATGAAGCAGTCAGTGACTTTGGTTTCATCAAGAACGCAGACGAATCTTGTGTATACAAGAAGGTCAGTGGGAGCAAAATTGCTTTCCTAGTATTATATGTCGACGACATATTACTTATCGGAAATGACATTCCTATGTTGAACTCTGTCAAGATTTGGCTTGGGAAATGTTTTTCGATGAAGGATCTAGGAGAAGCACAGTACATATAGGGCATCAAGATTTACAGAGATAGATCTAAAAGGATGATTGGACTTAGTCAAAACACTTATATCAATAAGGTGCTTGATAGGTTCAAGATGGCGGACTCCAAGCGAGGCTACCTACCCATGTCTCATGGAATGACTCTAAGCAAGACTCAGTGCCCAAAAACACTTGATGAGCGTAGACGAATGAATGGGATTCCATATGCATCATTAATTGGTTCAATAATGTATGCTATGATATGTACACGCCTGGATGTTGCGTACGCACTCAGTACTACGAGCAGATACCAGTCAGACCCAGGAGAGGCGCATTGGACTGCTGCCAAGAATATTCTGAAGTACTTGAAAAGGCACAAAGATGACTTCCTGGTCTATGGTGGAGATGATGAATTAATTGTTAAAGGCTATACGGACGCAAGTTTCCAAACCGACAAAGATGATTTCAGATCACAGTCTGGGTTTGTCTTCTGCCTCAACGGAGGAGCAGTAAGCTGGAAAAGTGCTAAGCAAAGCACCATTGCGGATTCTACAACTGAAGCGGAGTACATTGCTGCACATGAAGCAGCAAAGGAAGCTATATGGCTAAGGAAGTTCATAGGTGAACTTGGTGTAGTCCCCTCCATTAAAGGACCAATAGCCCTGTATTGTGACAATAACGGAGCTATTGCACAGGCAAAAGAGCCTAGACACCACCAGAGAGTCAAGCATGTACTTCGTAGATTTCACCTTCTACGAGAGTTCGTTGAAAGAAAAGAAGTCGAGATAAGCAAAATTGGAACTGATGACAACATATCAGATCCATTAACTAAACCTCTGCCGCAGGCGAAGCACAACTCGCACACTGCAGCTATGGGAATCAAGCATATTGGAGAATGGCTTTGATGTCTCTGTTTAATGTTTTAAAGTTTTAGAGTTTAAATCTTTGTAAAACATTTTGGTTAATCATTCACAATAAATGAAAAGAATTCATTTTTCCATTTAATTTGTGGTTTATTAAATGATGAGTCCCTTCAATTTGACGATATATTCAAGATAGACTGTCAGGACCAGTCCTGTGACTAAGAAATGTCTATCAAGTGAACTTGAATGTCAAAGGTTGAAAATGGTCCCTAGTCGGAGTTTTCTATAAAATTGGACGCATAGAAAACGTTAGACGATTAGAATGCAAGATGACTAGTAGTTCTGTTTCTTGAACTATGTGGACATGGCAATGTTATAATCATTTGCATAGATACTTACTTTGGGAAGACTAGTATCGGACAAGACCTATGAAACTTTACTGTAAGAGATGAAAATCTGTCATAAGTAAATTTCATTAAATTATTAGACACTAAATCCTCAATACCTGAGTAATTTGAGATTACTTGTTTGAGAACTGGTTGCTTTGACGTTGACCAACCGTCGCACCGTAAAAGGAGGCTATAAAGGCAACGCTCAGGTAATCACCTATCAAACGAAGTCTAATCTCAAGATCGCAAGATTGGGATTGTCCTCCCATAGTTCGGGATGAGATGCTTAAAAGTTGTACAAGGCCACTCGGAGAGCTAGAAACTGTGAAATGCATGGCCGTGCTCGGATGAATCATAGGCTATGATTATCTGTTTATTTGATCAGTTGAACTCTGAAACCGAGGAACACCTCTGGACATAATAAGGATGACAACTCTTACCTTATGTTCAAGAGCAAGCATCGAGCGACAAAGGAATTAGGAAATGCACACTTGTCCCTAAGGACAAGTGGGAGACTGAAGGAAATAATGCCCTTGGTCCAAGTATGCATTCTATGATAAGTCTAATAAATGCGGTTCAGTATTAATTAACAAGTTAATAATTCAGTGAGATCAAGTGAGCTGAATGCCTAGCTAGAGGCCGCTTCAGTTCAAGTGGAATTAATGATATTAATCCACAGCTTACTCTTGACTGAACCCGTAGGGTCACACAAATAGTACGTAAACGGATCAAGTATTTAATGGCATTAAATACTCTATCTATGGATATTCGGAATCGACGGATCTTGTTTTCAGTGGGAGCTGAGATCGTCACAGGCAAGAAATGAATACTCCGGAAACGATGATATTACCGGAAACGGAAATATGGATCGTATCGGAAATATAAATATTATCCAAGTCGTAGATGTTGCCGGAAACGGAAACATGGTACGTATCGGAAAATATTATCGGAAATGGAAATATTACCAGAATCGGAAATATTGCCGGAAACGGAAATATTGTCAGAATCGGAAATATTACCGGAATCGGAAAATAATTCCGGAAACGGAAATATTAAATATTTGTTCGAAACGGAAATTAATTCCGGAATCGGAAATGTTAAATATTGTTCGTATCGGAAATGAATTCCGGAATCGGAAATTTAATCGGAAGCGTATCGTACGAATAAGCATCGGATGAGGCCTGCCGGACGAGGGCCCAGCACGAAGCCAGGCCATCGCCCAGCAAGCCAAGCGCGCCACACAAACAGCCACGCCAGGCCCAGCGCAAGGCCAGGCCCAGCAGGCCGTGGCAGCGCGCACAGCGCGCGCAGCGCGCGCGGGTGCTTGCGTGGGCTTGTGGCTCGCGCAGGCCTCGCTGCGTGGGCTGCTGCTCGCACGCACGCATGGGCGGCCCATCGAGGCTGCCGTGTGTGTGTGCGTAAGTGTTTGTGTTCGTGCACGTTTCCTAAAACGTGCAGAGTTCGGTTAATGATTAAATTCCTAATTCTATTTGATAAATTAATTAAATTAGAGTTCTTGTAGGATTCTAGGTTTAATTAATTTGTATCTGAATAGGATTCCAATTCCCTTTCCATAACCCTATAAATATGTGGCCTGGGTTCACAATTTATAATGAGTTTCAAAGTATTCAAAGTGAGTTTTTGAGAGAAAAATTCAGCCACACATCTTGCTCAAAAGTGCCGAAAATTCTAGTACCTTAAGGGCGATTCTAGTTGGTCAATCTTAAGGCGGATCCGGACGTGCTGTGGACTATCTACGGAGGGACGACACTTGGAGTCCTAAAGACTTGTTCTTGCTCGGTTCGGGCGCAGCTAGGGAGGGCACGCAACAAAGAGTATGCATCTAAATTATGCTATATGATTATGTGTAAATAATATGTAATCCTGGGTTAATGGTTGTTTCCGCATGATTTATGTAATATCATATGTATCATAACCTAACAAAATCCTAGTTGGTTGAACCTAAGGCGGATCCGAATGTGTTGTGGACTTTCTACGGAGGGGCAACATTTGGAGCTTTAAAGACTTGTTCTGTTCAGTTCGGGAGCAGATAGGGAAGGCACGCATCACATTATATGTAACCTAAATTATGCTAATTGACTATGTGACAATTAATTTGGATTCCTGGCTTTATGGTTTTTCCGCATGAATTATATTGTTTGTATTATTCATAACCTTACAGCTTGTCCTTGGTGTTTATATTATCGTAGAAGGTGGTATATCAAGTCATAGGATGGAGGAAGAAGGTTGTAAGGGTGATTGTAGAAGGAGGGTTTGGTGTTCACGATGTCTGGTTGTTCAGCAGTTTAGGTTTGTAATGCGATGTTTTCTCATTACATTCAAAATATCATATCCGATGACTGCTCCCAGAATGTAAATTTTGGGGGTTAATAGCATATCCACTAGTTTGAGTTTCTTTTGGTTAAAGAGGAAACTTCGAGTACCCGTTCATGAGGGTGTCGAGTCACTTATAGTGGCTCAGTTGGTTTGTGAGCATGCCCCCTTGTTCACAAGGTCGTTTCAACCATTTCGTGAATATACCGTCCTTTTGTTTCTTCTTTTGTCTTTCAAGTTTCACAGGTATACAAGGGTTCTCCTCGGTGGATATTGCCCAAGTTTCAGCTCGAGTGGGAAAAGGAATGTGAGTGTGCAATATGAGACCGGCAATCAAGGGCCAACAAGCAAAGCATCTATTATGTTTGTTGTTTTGCGTCTAAAGTGATATGTAAGGCTAGTAGAGCTCATATTAAAAGCTTTGGATGTGTAAAGGTCTTAAACGACCTCAAAGCTTTCATAATTTGTTATTGTAGTTTCTTAATTTCTTTTCATTAATGTATGTTTAAGCCGATATAAAAAAAACAAAAAAACAAAAAATGTATCCATCACTATCGGTCTACAAGAACTAGGCTTGGCACCGTTTGTGACTCTTATAATCTGATTTCTCAATTCCAGAAAAAAAAAAAGTTAAAATTCAAGTGCAACAACTGAGTTGACTTGACAAAAACGACTTAGTTTGGTTCATATCAACCCATTATGCCCG